>NC_090784.1:24507500-24525000 GCF_040054535.1 Antennarius striatus | reverse complement strand
GACACACTAACAGACACGCTAACAGACACGCTATGAGACACACTAACAGACACGCTAACAGACACACTAACAGACACACTAACAGACACGCTAACAGACACTCTAACAGACACACTAACAGACACGCTAACAGACACGCTAACAGACACGCTAACAGACATGCTAACAGACACGCTAACAGACACACTAACAGACACGCTAACAGACACACTAACAGACACACTAACAGACACGCTAACAGACACGCTAACAGACACACTAACAGACACACTAACAGACACGCTAATAGACACACTAACAGACACACTAACAGACACGCTAACAGACACGCTAACAGACATGCTAACAGACACGCTAACAGACACGCTAATAGACACTCTAACAGACACACTAACAGACACGCTAACAGACACGCTAACAGACACACTAACAGACACGCTAACAGACACACTAACACACTAACAGACACGCTAACAGACACACTAACACACTAACACACACACTAACAGACACACTAACAGACACGCTAACAGACACACTAACACACTAACAGACACGCTAACAGACACACTAACAGACACACTAACAGACACACTAACACACTAACAGACACGCTAACAGACACACTAACACACTAACAGACACACTAACAGACACACTAACAGACACATGCGGGACTACCTGGACATGTACTAAACTAAAATACCAACAGTATGTAGAAGTTACTGACTGTAGTTACTCTGACTGTAGTTACTCCGACTAGTTACCCTGACTGTAGTTACCCTGACTGTAGTTAATCTGACTGTAGTTACTCCGACTAGTTACCCTGACTGTAGTTACTCTGACTGTAGTTACTCCGACTAGTTACCCTGACTGTAGTTACCCTGACTGTAGTTACTCTGACTGTAGTTACCCTGACTGTAGTTACTCTGACTGTAGTTACTCTGACTGTAGTTACTCTGACTGTAGTTACTCCGACTAGTTACCCTGACTGTAGTTACCCTGACTGTAGTTAATCTGACTGTAGGTACTCCGACTAGTTACCCTGACTGTAGTTACTCTGACTGTAGTTACTCTGACTGTAGTTACTCTGGCTGTAGTTACTCTGACTGTAGTTACTCTGACTGTAGTTACTCTGACTGTAGTTACTCCGACTATTTACCCTGACTGTAGTTACCCTGACTGTAGTTAATCTGACTGTAGTTACTCCGACTAGTTACCCTGACTGTAGTTACCCTGACTGTAGTTACTCTGACTGTAGTTACTCTGACTGTAGTTACTCTGACTGTAGTTACTCCGACTAGTTACCCTGACTGTAGTTACCCTGACTGTAGTTAATCTGACTGTAGTTACTCCGACTAGTTACGCTGACTGTAGTTACTCTGACTGTAGTTACTCCGACTAGTTACCCTGACTGTAGTTACCCTGACTGTAGTTACTCTGACTGTAGTTACCCTGACTGTAGTTACCCTGACTGTAGTTACTCTGACTGTAGTTACTCTGACTGTAGTTACTCCGACTAGTTACCCTGACTGTAGTTACCCTGGCTGTAGTTAATCTGACTGAAGTTACTCCGACTAGTTACCCTGACTGTAGTTACTCTGACTGTAGTTACTCCGACTAGTTACCCTGACTGTAGTTACTCTGACTGTAGTTACCCTGACTGTAGTAACTCTGACTGTAGTTACTCTGGCTGTAGTTACTCTGACTGTAGTTACTCTGACTGTAGTTACTCTGGCTGTAGTTACTCTGGCTGTAGTTACTCTGGCTGTAGTTACTCTGGCTGTAGTTACTCTGACTGTAGTTACTCTGGCTGTAGTTACTCTGGCTGTAGTTACTCTGGCTGTAGTTACTCTGGCTGTAGTTACTCTGACTGTAGTTACTCTGGCTGTAGTTACTCTGGCTGTAGTTACCCTGACTGTAGTTACTCTGACTGTAGTTACTCTGACTACTTACCCTGACTGTAGTTACTCTGACTGTAGTTATCCTGACTGTAGTTACTCTGACTGTAGTTACTCTGGCTGTAGTTACTCTGACTGTAGTTACTCTTGCTGTAGTTACTCTGGCTGTAGTTACTCTGGCTGTAGTTACCCTGGCTGTAGTTACTCTGACTGTAGTTACTCCGACTAGTTACCCTGACTGTAGTTACTCTGACTGTAGTTACCCTGACTGTAGTTACTCTGACTGTAGTTACTCTGGCTGTAGTTACCCTGACTGTAGTTACTCTGACTGTAGTTACTCCGACTAGTTACTCTGGCTGTAGTTACTCTGGCTGTAGTTACCCTGACTGTAGTTACTCTGACTGTAGTTACTCCGACTAGTTACCCTGACTGTAGTTACTCTGACTGTAGTTACCCTGACTGTAGTTACTCTGACTGTAGTTACTCTGGCTGTAGTTACCCTGACTGTAGTTACTCTGACTGTAGTTACTCCGACTAGTTACCCTGACTGTAGTTACTCTGACTGTCGTTACCCTGACTGTAGTTACTCTGACTGTAGTCACTCTGGCTGTAGTTACTCTGACTGTAGTTACTCTGACTGTAGTTACTCTGGCTGTAGTTACTCTGGCTGTAGTTACTCTGGCTGTAGTTACTCTGGCTGTAGTTACTCTGACTGTAGTTACTCTGGCTGTAGTTACTCTGACTGTAGTTACTCTGACTGTAGTTACTCTGACTGTAGGTACTCCGACTAGTTACCCTGACTGTAGTTACTCCGACTAGTTACTCTGACTGTAGTTACCCTGACTGTAGTTACCCTGACTGTAGTTACCCTGACTGTAGTTACCCTGACTGTAGTTACTCTGACTGTAGTTACTCTGGCTGTAGTTACTCTGACTGTAGTTACTCTGACTGTAGGTACTCCGACTAGTTACCCTGACTGTAGTTACTCTGACTGTAGTTACTCCGACTAGTTACTCTGACTGTAGTTACCCTGACTGTAGTTACTCTGACTGTAGTTACTCTGACTGTAGTTACTCTGACTGTAGTTACCCTGACTGTAGTTACTCTGACTGTAGTTACCCTGACTGTAGTTACCCTGACTGTAGTTACCCTGACTGTAGGTACTCTGACTGTAGTTACTCTGACTGTAGTTACCCTGACTGTAGTTACTCTGGCTGTAGTTACTCTGACTGTAGTTACTCTGGCTGTAGTTACTCTGGCTGTAGTTACTCTGGCTGTAGTTACCCTGGCTGTAGTTACTCTGACTGTAGTTACTCTGACTGTAGTTACTCTGGCTGTAGTTACTCTGACTGTAGTTACTCTGGCTGTAGTTACCCTGACTGTAGTTACTCTGACTGTAGTTACTCTGGCTGTAGTTACTCTGGCTGTAGTTACTCTGACTGTAGTTACTCTGGCTTTAACTAGTTCTTCAGTGTAACTCCTTAAAGCTGGCTGTGACCGGTGGTCACGTGGCGCTCCCTCGTGGCGGGACGTCGGTCCTACGTGGATCTGCTGAGTTTCACCAGTGTGAAGACTTTATTGATGTTATTGATCATGACTCTCTTGTATTGATTATTATTAGTTTTTAATGGCTGATGAGTCACCAGATGATTGATGATGTCATATCCGTTCACCATCACTCCAGATGATAACGTCATTAAAGGTACCGTCAAGCCCTGAACACGTTGACCACTCGGCGCCCCATTTACTGTGAACGTGGTCGCCCTCTGCTGGCAGGATGGCGGTACTTTGGCCACACAGCGGTCAATGAGCCCAGAACACAGCGCATTACTCATCCTGCGTAACTCACGCACACAAACACATATCTATACAATTATATTACATGTAAATGCATGAACATGTAATGTCAATAATCATGAATCAATTTGCTTTATTAGGCTACAGTCTAGCAAACAAGGATGAACACGTGACATTAAATCAAGGCTGTTCTCGGCTCATTGTTGTGTGGCTGCAGTACCGCCATCCTGTCAGCAGGGGGCGACACGTTCACAATGGGTGTGGCGCCGAGTAAAGAAACAGTTTTGGACACAATTGTCCGAAAGGGTTCAAAGTCCCGTGGGGGCCAATCAGACGTCACGTGGTTTTTCCTCGTGTGAAGCGGTGGTTCAGAGAGACACGCCCACTAATCTGGGGCTCGTACCGGAGCACCGGAACAAACCGGAAGTCCCTGGCCATCGCTTCCGTATTGTTTCCTGCTCGAACCCTCCGGACTGACTTCAACCCGAACCGGAAATGGAACCCCGTCACATGACCAGCTCCGGGCTTTAACGTCGCTGCCGCGCATGATGAGCTTCACGACAGTCGCGTCGCTGTACGGTAACGGAAGTGCTGCGGCTTCACGGACGCACGAGGAGAACCGGAGAGGAGTCAGGACCCCCCCGGTGAGAACGGAACCCCCGGTCCGCTCCGGCCCTGTCTGCAGGCTAACCGGGGTTAGCACCGAGCTAACCCGCTGACGTCACTCACGAACGCTGTCGGTTCTTCCGGTGCTGAACTCCCGGTTTCTCATTTCTAACCCCCCCACCCCTGGGGGTGACACCATCTACCCCAGAGGGCAAAGGAACATCCACCGGGGGCACGTCGGCATCGCGGCTGTCATCAAAGGTCCAGAAGTAACTAATAAATGTAACGTAACGTAACGTAACGTTAACTCCTTAATGTTAAAGAACAATTTAACATGTAAATAACATCAAACACAAGTAGGACGTGAGCTTTGTTAAAATGAGCTGAAGTACTGCATTGTGGGTAATGTAGTTTTGGTCAAAGCACACGACATTTATATTTAGACACTGACCTTTTCTGTTGTCAGGGGCCACATTAAATGATGTGGAGGGCCAGGTTCGGCCCCCGGGCCTTGAGTTTGACACGTGTGCTGTAGCTTGTCAAGTTTTGATGTTTTACATTACATTATCTGATTTTACTTTACGTTTTTGACTTATTGTCGGATTTTTATTTGATATTATTTTTAATGTTTTCTGTTGTGTTCACTGGTCTCTGGCGCGTCGGTTGTGTCTTTATTTAAACGTCCGGGGTGAGGGGGTCCGGCGCCGCCGGTCGGGTCAGAACCAGTTCTGGAGTGGGACAGACTGAGGCTCTGATGTCATCGTGTGGGCGTGGCTCTGGTCACCTGACCGCTGTGCGTCTGTCCCCAGATGGAGAACTACGCCCGGGCGCGGTCGGTGGAGCGTCCGTCCGTCTGCCCGTTCCCAGACCTCCCCCCCGACACGCCCGAGGTCCGGGTCCGGGACGGCAGTAAGATCCGCAACCTGCTGCGCTACGCCCTGAGCCGTGTGGAACCCCGCCCCCGCACGGAGGAGGGGCTGCCAACTGGTGAGGGAGGGGGCGCCGCTGAGGAGGAGGGGCAGCAGGAGGGGCGTGGCCGACCGCCCTGCAGGCAGATCGTGTTCACGGCGACGGGGAAGGGCGTGGCCAAAGCCGTCACCTGCGCTGAGATCGTGAAGCGGCGTCTGGGGGGGATCCACCAGCTGACCCGGGTCCAGTTCAGCACCCTGGACGAGGTGTGGGACCCGCTGGAGCCGGGGGCCGGCCTGGACAGCCTGACCGTCAGTCGGAACCGCCCCGCGCTCTGGATCCTCCTGTCCCGTGACCCGCTGGACCCCCGCCAGCCCGGCTACCAGCCGCCGGGCCGCTACGACGCCCTGTGGAGGGAGGACAGCCCCCAGGGGCCCCCCACAGCCGCAGGGCTCAAGAGAAAGAAAGGGGGCGGCGGCAGAGGGAGGGGCCACGGTCGGTCGGCTGGGCCGTCCAGAGAGGCCAAAGGACCAGTGTGATTGGACGCCGACGAACATGTGACAGCTAAGACGCCCCGCCCCCAGGGGGCCGGGCCACATCAGAACCAGGAAGAGATGGGAAATACCTCCATGTACAAGAGCTAGTAGCAGCTAGCACTTAGCAGCAGTCAGGTGCTAGTAGCAGTTAGCATCCGCAAGTTGCTGTTAGCTGTTAGTTGCTGTTAGCTGCTAGTTACTGCTAGTTTCTGCTAGCTGCTAGTTTCTACTAGCTGCTAGTTGCTGCTAGCTGCTTCCAGGATGCTCATCAGCTGCTCCAGAGAGGTGGAGCTAGCAGGAGAACTGGGCGGGACCAGAAGCACAAACCTGAATGTTTGGGTGGTCGATCCACTTCCTGTGTGATGTCATCATGAATACATTAAAGAGTGGAACCAGCTGCTGGGTCTGTTCTGGTTTTGTGTGTTACCTCTTGGTTCTGAGTCGGTTCTTGTTCTGAACGGGTCACCGCTGCTCCGCTGGTCACCAGGCAACATGTTTGGCGGCTCTCACCTGGAACCGGGACCTGACCCAGACAGGAATTCTCGTTTCAACAGTTCTGCTGTTCCAGTTGATCTGGACCCGTGACCATATGAGGTCATCAAAGGGTTTGCACATCTCCAGGGGTGTGGCTACAGCACCTGGTGTTTTGATGCTCGCCGTCCAACCAGAGGCCTGTACCCTAAAGCTGGATTACAGCTTAGCCAGATAACTTCAGGCTTAACCCTGGCTTTCGGTACCATAAAGGTGGCTGACTTTCTATCAGGCTACGTTGTCGCGGTAACCTATGGTGAACACCTGACCTGCTCCGGAGCAGGATAAGTTCAGGATAAGATCAGCAGGTATAACAGCCCCACCTACTGACCAATCAGAGCTCAGCAGGTATAACAGCCCCACCTACTGACCAATCAGAGCTCAGCAGGTATAACAGCCCCACCTACTGACCAATCAGAGCTCAGCAGGTATAACAGCCCCACCTACTGACCAATCAGAGCTCAGCAGGTATAACAGCCCCACCTACTGACCAATCAGAGCTCAGCAGGTATAACAGCCCCACCTACTGACCTATCAGAGCTCAGCAGGTATAACAGCCCCACCTACTGACCAATCAGAGCTCAGCAGGTATAACAGCCCCACCTACTGACCAATCAGAGCTCAGCAGGTATAACAGCCCCACCTACTGACCTATCAGAGCTCAGCAGGTATAACAGCCCCACCTACTGACCAATCAGAGCTCAGCAGGTATAACAGCCCCACCTACTGACCAATCAGAGCTCAGCAGGTATAACAGCCCCACCTACTGACCAATCGGTTCTCCTGAAAACGGGCCGTCCGTTCCCTGAGAACCCGGTGGATCTCAGGTCACAGCTTGTGTGCAGAGCGCTCAGGCAGAGAGAATATTTAGGGATGGCTGTAATCCGGTGGGATTGGCTGAACAATGACTGTAGAAAGGTAGAGGTTTTGGGGGAGGGGTTACATTACATCTGTCAGCTGCTGGAGCCTCACATCAGGAATGGAACGCACCCCAACCACGCGCTGACAGCCCCACACAGTGTGCATTGACCTGAGGGTCTTTGACACAGTTCATATATTTCTGAGTGATGTTGGTAATTATTATGATGTCCTGAAATCCCTCGTTGGACGGGTTACAAGAAAGACAGATAGAATGTCATTGATCAATGATTTGTTTCAGTAAATCATGGATTGATTGATTGATTGATTGATTGATAGGTACTTTAATGTATTCTGTTGGCGATGCTGAAAACCTGTGAAGAACACAGTACGTAGAGCTGTTCATAAAGTCACGGGGCTACGATCACATGTCATAACCAAACATGTGGTTCACACACACATGTATGAACACACACATGTTACTGTAGTCAGATACACAAGTGCAGTCATAGTGGGGCAGTAATATTATAATGGCACTAACTTCCTCATTGACGCAGTCGGCCATGTTTTCCCAGAGATCCTTGCTCCGTTTGGCAGCTGCAGCTGTGTTGCTTTTTGCCTGGATTATTGATTTGTATTGATCGTATTTATTAGTTATTATTGTTTGCTCCTCCGTTGTGAAATATGCGTCTCGGGCCGGTTTGTTGCATGTTTGTGATTGGTCGCATGCAGCAAACTCCGCCCTTTTTATGTGAGCGCACAGATCTAGAGTGGACAAGTCTGGATTGAATTAGTGAGTTGATAGCCGGCTTTATGGGACCGAAAATCTGGAGGGTGGATGTCTGGGTAAGTGAAGCCAGATAAGGAAGAGGAAGCCTGACTAGGTTAATCCAGCTTTATGGGACAGGACTCTGGACTGTGGAGACGAACGAGGAGGACAGGTAAACACACACAGGTAAACACAGTGTTCTGGTGTGTGTGTGTTCTCACGTCTGTGACACACACGTTCTGACAGACACACGGTGGTCAGACGGCGTCGGTCTCTGAGACACCAGCTTTAAATTCACTTCAACACTGTGATTCACCTGTGTGATTCACACAGGTGAATCACACAGGTGAATCACAGATTCAGAGATATTACTACAGATATTACTACAGATATTACTACAGATATTACTACAGGTATTACTACAGATATTACTACAGATATTACTACAGGTATTACTACAGATATTACTACAGATATTACTACAGATATTACTACAGATATTACTACAGATATTACTACAGATATTACTAAATGTGTGAAGGTTCTTGGTTCAGTGTCCACAGATGAATACATGAATTAAAGGCAAAGAAAACTACTGAGTGAAAAGCAAAAGTGAAAAAAACCTGTATTACATATTTATTTCTTAAACTGTTTTTTTAATGACTTCCAGACTTTAACATTTTGATAAAACTAATATATAATTTTACTATTTTTTCTTTTTACTCAAACAGTTATAACATTATTAATAAAAACATTAAATTAACCCTTTGTTTAGTTTTTATATTGTAATATTGGCTAAACTCTACCGTATATTCTGTTATTACTGTTGGGATGCACTCAGTTTATTGAAGCGTATCCCATGATGCACTGCTTCCTGGAGGGAACATGAACTCTGCTCTTTCCACTCCCCTCCCCCAGTGGGGTGTGGTGACCTCCACCTGTCTAATCCTCCTCTTGTCAGACCCCCTCCATGAGTCCAGATGGTGTTGCCCCGCCTCCACCTGTGGCTCCACCTGTGGGGGCGGGGCCATCGGTGCTGATCTGATCCTTTGATCCTCAGCTCGTCGGCTCAGGCTGCGACAGCAGGCGGGATTAGTCGAGCAGGATGGGGCGTGGTGGACGGGCGGAGACCCTCAGGCTGCTGCTCTGCTGGCTGCTGGCGGGGCCGGCGCTCCCCCAGGACGGACACCTGGTACCCGCCCCACTCCAGGCCCGACACCCAGTACCGGTGCTGTGGATGCGGCCCGGGGGCCCCGGCTCGGGGGGGGTGGACCGGGCGGTCAGGCTGGCCCTGGAGGACCTGCAGAAGCAGCCGGCACCGCTGGGGGGCTACCAGATCCAGCTCCACCCACTGGACTGTCAGGTGGGTGTGTCGCTCCAGGACCAGGTTCTGATCGATCGGCTAATCGATCGGCTTCAGCCCAGGAGCAGAACAGATTCAGCAGCAGAGAGTCTGATTGGATGGTTTTAGTTGTCAGGTGTGACCTCATCAGATCCCTCAGGATCCAGATCTGGATCTGGATCTGGATCTGGATCTGGATCAGGGGAGCAGCATTGTCAAAGTTGAGGGGTGTTTAGAAAGCCTGGAGACGCTGGTTGCTATGGGAGACCCTTGTTACTAGGGGCTGGCCCATCAGACTGCAGTAAAACGTGATCTATTGATTATTGATTATTAGCAGCTGATCAATGGGTTCCTTTGATGTTTCTCTGATGACATCATCACGGTGATGTCGTTGTGTTTCAGTGTGATCCTGCCGAGTCGCTAAAAGCTCTGTTTGATGCCATGTGGGCGGGGCCAAAGTACCTGCTGGTGTTCGGAGGGGTGTGTCCATCGGTGACGGCTCTGATTGGCCGGGCGCTGCCATCCCTCCACCTGGTTCAGGTACGCCTCCCACCAGCCGCGTCACCGTCCGTGATTCGCCGGGTGACTCTCTGTTGCTTTTGATGTCACAGGTGTCCTTTGCAGCCCCCGCCCCCAGCCTGGCCAACAGGAAGGGGTTTGGGAGCGTGTTCAGCACGGCGCCGTCGGAGCGGGCGGTGAACCGGGCTGCAGTGACGCTGCTGCAGCGCTACGGGTGGAGCCGAGTGGGGGTCGTGACCCAGGACAGCGCCCGAGCCTCGGAGGTGGGGCCAACCCGGTGGCGGCGTGCCGTCCTGATGCTGGTCATGTGACACGTGTGTTCCTACAGGTGGGGCGGGACCTGGAGCAGCAGCTGCTGAGGGCCGGCGTCCAGGTGGTGACATCAGAGGAGCTGTCGGGCAGGGCCTGCAGCGGCCTGAGGAGGATGAAGGTAAGCCACACCCCCCCCAGGTGAGGTCACCAGAGGTCATGTGGTTCTTCACCCGTCGCTCACGGCAACGTCTTCTTGCAGGAGCAGGACGTCCGTGTCATCATCGGGCGCTTCCAGGAGGAATACGTGTCCGACGTCTTCTGCTGCGTGAGTCCGCCCAGGGGGCGGGGCTTAAAGCAACTTTATTTACACACAAAACAACAACAAACACTAAAATAAATGAATTAAACCAGAAAATAAACAAATGTTGCTGCTGAAAAGGGGCGGGGCCAGTGATGTCAGTGATCATGTGGGCGTGTCTGACGCTGTGACCCCCCAGGCCTACAGGCTGAACCTGTTCGGGCCCCGGTACCAGTGGATTGTCGCTGACGGGGGGGTGTCCGGGTGGCGTCTGGGCTGGCGGGCGTCAGGGTGTTCGACCAGCAGTCTGCTGATGGCGGCGGGCGGGGCCATCCGGCTGCAGGTCCGACCGCTGAGCAGCGCCGCGGCGGGCGCGTCCGGACGGGTCAGACCCCCTCCCCTACAGAACCTTACCTGTGCTGCTGCTGCAGGTGTCTGATGCCCTGCCCCCTGATGTGTCTGCAGACTCCCCAGGACGCTTACCTCAGACTGATGGCACTGCAGGGGTCAAAGGTCAGCCACCTCAACGCATTTGCCTACGACGCCATCTGGGTCGCTGCCAGCGCCCTCAGTCAGGTGATGGAGGCGGTGACGCGCAGCGAGAGGCTCCGCCCCCAGGGGGGCGTCGGCCAGGTGGAGGTTCAGAGGATGCTGCTGGACGCCCTGAAGAAGACGCGCTTTGAAGGAGCCAGCGTGAGCACGCTCTTATTCTGAAAGGGTTCTGAGAGGTTTATTCTGAAAGGCGGTTCTGATAAATGTCATTCAGCTTGAACAACAACAACAACAACAACAACAACAACAACAACAACAACAACAACAACAACAACAACGACAACGAATCAAAAGGAGCCTCAGGGAACGACTTCAGTGAAGCCCAGGAGGTCTGGAGGTGGCCTCTGATTGGACGGACGGACTCCTTCCTGTTGAGTCGTTTTAAACCAGCACACCTGAGTTTGTTAACAAGCTGGTTATGACAAACAGAACCAGGTGTATTACAACACACCTGTAATACACCTGTGTTTCACCTGTATTACACCAGTACTATTGTATTAAACCTGTACTACACCTGTATTTTCTAGCTGAAGTTGGTTTCTGTTTTAAAATGTTTTTCAGGGTCTTGTTTATTTTCGAAATGGGGAGAGAATGACCTCCATCGACCTGATCCAGTTACAAGGTGTTATTATTTATTATTGTTATTTATTATTATTGTTACTATTATTATTGTTATATTATTATTATTATTAGTAGTAGTAGTAGTATTATTACTGTTATTGTTATTATTATATTATTATTATTAGTAGTAGTAGTATTACTGTTATTATTATTATTACTGTTAGTTGTTATCATTTCTATTATGTCATCATTGTGTGTGTGTGTGTGTGTGTGTGTGTGTCTGTGTGTCCTCAGACAGTGGGGGGGTGTTGGTGGGACAGTTCCACACGTGGACCCAGCAGCTCCGGCTGAAGCCCCGCCTCCTGAGGTTCAAAGGTGGGGCTCCCTGACGTCTCCTGAATTATGGGCGGCGGTCCTGATGGGCATCCTGATGGGCGTGTCCCATCCTGATGGGCGTGTCCCGTCTGTGCTGCAGGTGCGGGCCCGGCCAGAGACCGGCCCCAGGTTGTGGTGGAGCGCGGGCCCGTCAGCGTCCTGCTGTACGGCGCCGTGTCGTCAGCCTCCGCCCTGACCATCATCATCATCATCATCATCACTCTGACCCGCCCCCTCAGCAGCAGGAGACACAAACCGCGGTACGACTCCGCCCATCAGGGTCAGACTCCGCCCATCCGGGTTAGACTCTGCCCACCCTGCTCCGGTCCCTCTGACCCGGTTCTGGTCGTCCCTCAGGCTGCAGGCGGGGGGCGCCGCCCCGCAGGACCGGCTGCTGCTGCTGGGCCTCCTGCTGTGCTGCTCGTCCGTCCCGGCGTCCGGTCTGGACGGAGTGGTGGCGTCCAGCCGGACGCTGGAGGTCCTCTGCTCTGTGAGTGGACCACTGACCCCCCCTTGGGGTTCTGGTCCAGATCTAACCCGCCCCTCCTGGTTCCAGGTCCAGCTGTGGACCCTCTGGCTGGGACACTCCCTGGTGTTCACCGCTCTGTTCACCAACGCCTGGGCGGAGTTCTCTGAGCCCCGCCCCAACCAGGAGGTACGAGAGCTAAGGCTCGCTTCTGATTGGTTCTGATCGGTTCTAATCGGTTCTGATCGGTTCTGATCGGTTCTGATTGGTTCTGATCGGTTCTGATTGGTTCTGATTGGTTCTGATCGGTTCTGATCGGTTCTGATCCTTCTGATCGGTTCTGATTGGTTCTGACCCATTCTGTTGTCCCTCCTCAGGGGCGGTGTCGGGTCCGGTTCTGGATGGTTCTGCTGGATGTGTTTGTTCTAGCGTGCTGGCAGATCCTGGACCCCCCCAGATGGGCGGGACAGCAGGACGGACAGGTGGGGCTCAGCAGGAGCCTGATGGCGTCCACAGACAGGACGCAGACGTTCTCCAGCAACCTGAGGTCACGACCTTTGACCTCTGGGCGTCCATCTCTTTGCAGGGCGTCGCCGCTGATCCAGGCGTGACGGTCCTCCTGCACGCCGCCCGCTGCAGCGGGGGCGACCCGGGTCTGTGGGTCACCGCCCTCTGTGGCTACAAGGGCCCCCTGCTGGTCAGTACCTGGAGCCACGCCCCCCTGAGAGGCCTGAGAGGCGTAGAGCGTAGATCAGCTGGCGTGAGGCGGGGGCGGGTCCTCACGATGGCTGATGTCTTCTAGAGTGGGTGTGGCTACAGAGCCCGCCACCAGAGGGCGACGGCGTCACAAATCAAACGTGTTGGTTCTTCAGGGTCTGGGCTGCTTCGTGGCGTGGAGCATCCGCCCGGCGCCACACCGCCTGACGCCGGCGGTGTGGGGCATGACGGCGTTCAGCGTGGTGGGCGTGTCTGCGTCGCTGCTGACGTCCCACAATCCTCCTGTGCACTTCTGCCTGACCAGCGGCGTCGTCCTCACCTGCACCTGGTTCACCTTGGGCTGGCTGTTTGCACCTCAGGTCAGCGTGGCGGGCTCCGCCCCCAACGGGGCGGGGTCAGCTGTCACAGGATCGTCCGCCGTGTTTTCATGGTCGTTCTGGCTCTGCAGTGTTTGAATGGCGGCGAGCTGCAGGCCGGCGCCCACAACGCCCCCGACACCGACACCCCCGACGCCGCCGAGCACCTGCGCGCCTTAAACCAGCAGCTGAAGAGAAGGACGGTCCAGGTGGGGGGTCACCTGGTCACCATGACAACCACACCACCTGACAAGGGTTAACGTGTGTGTGTGTGTGTGTGTGTGTGTGTGTGTGTGTGTGTGTGTGTGTGTGTGTGTGTGTGTGTGTGTGTGTGTGAGTGTGTGTGTGTGTGTGTGTGTGGTGTGTGTGTGTCTGTGTGCGTGTCTGTGTGTGTGTGTGTGTGTGTGTGTCTGTGTGTGTGTCTGTGTGTGTGGTGTGTGTGTGTCTGTGTGCGTGTGTGTGTGTGTGTGTGTGTGTGTGTGTGTGTGTGTGTCTGTGTGCGTGTCTGTGTGTGTGTGTGTGTGTGTGTGTGTGTGTGTCTGTGTCTGTGTGTGTGTGTGTCCTTCATAGTTGTTGTAGTCCTGTTCCTCAGTAACTATTGTTCTCTTCCACGTTCCTCGGTAGAACTCTACTCTACAATAGAACCTTTTCTGATTCTGCTTCACAGCTCGACAGAGAAATAGAAAACATCAGCAAACAGCTGTGTGAACCGACCGGCGCTGGAGAGACGCCTCACAACACAGACGGTACGGTCACATGACTACAGACGGTACGGTCACATGACTACAGACGGTACGGTCACATGACTACAGACGGTACGGTCACATGACAACAGAGGGCTGTCATTGAGATGAATCCTGTTATTAAACAAAGGAGACAACAATTCCCATGATCCTCGGCGCTGCCTGCCCTCTAGTGGCCAGAGCTGTGTAGTACATGTGAACCCCTGAGAAGTAATCATCGTCATCGTCACCTTCCTCCCTCCAGGTGACGTCCGGTCGGAAACTCGGGTCAGAGCCGACACAAAACCAGACAGCCTCAACTCTCCAGACCAGTGAGTCCGGGCTGGGACCGCCCCCTGTGATGTCATCATGGTGTGATGTCATCTTCACCTCACTGCCTCTGTTCACGTTCACTGAAATGGTGCTTTAGTCCGAGCAGCTGGCATGTAGAACCAGTTCTATCTAAACCAGGTCTACCTGAACCAGGTCTATCTGAGCAGGTCAGTCTAAACCAGGTCTATCAAAACCAGGTCTAGGTGAACCGGGTCTGTCTGAACAGGTCTATATAAACCAGGTTTATCTTAACCAGGTCTATCTAAACCAGGTCTATTCAAACCAGGTCTATCTGAGCAGGTCTATCTAAACTAGGTCTATCTGAGCAGGTCTAGCTAAACCAGGTCTATCTGAACAGGTCTATCTAAACCAGTTCTATCTAAACCAGGTCTATCTAAACTCCAAAGCTGTTGAGTCGATCCACTGGACGTCAACAAAGTTCTTGAGGACGTTTCGTCTCTCATCCAGGAGACTTCTTCAGAACTGAAGAAGTCTCCTGGATGAGAGACTCAACAGCTTTGGACCATGACCCGATACCTGAACCCACACAGACGTGAACAGCTGTAGCTGTTGTGAACAGAACCACTCGGACCAGGTCGTGTTGACGGGTTAACTGATGTTTTGTCTTCCCTGTCAGCGTGTGGCGCCGTCTCTCCGTGCAGCTACCCATACTGCACCACTCCTACCTACCCGCTGTGGGTGGAGTCAGCGCCAGCAGCTCCAGTCTGTTCGGCAGCCGGGAGGCCATTGTCCATCATGACCTGCTGACCACTTCCTGTGTGGGTGGCCCCGCCCAGACGGGGCAACGTTACTGAACCAATCAGACTTTCTGTTTATCTGTCTGTTTGTTTGTTTGTTTGTTTGTTTGTTTGTTTGTTTGTCGGTTGCAGTAGTAACCCAACTGCACACATCCCCCATGAACCTGATGGTCCTGGACCAGAACTGAACCACAACCTCTGTAACGGTCAGTGCCTCTTTGTTCTTGGTTCTGGTCCAGATGAAACTGCTTTTATATTATTGGAGGCGTCGAGCCCCTGGTGGACTGGTCCCGCCTACCCATGAGGACAGATTTCGTCATCATGGTTTTTTGGGGTGATGAAACCTGAAGTGTTCTGGGTCCAAGTTTTGTCCTCAATCTGCTTAAACAAAGAGGGGTTCTTGGAAGAGCACTGCCCCCCCCCCCAATTTCCCGTTCTGGACAAACATGAGGAGTCTCGCCCCTTCCGTAGTCCCGTCCTGGACTAACATGTGGACCCCCCCCCCCGGTATGTCACGTCCTGGACTAACATGTGGACCCCCCCCCGGTATGTCACGTCCTGGAACACGAGACCCGGTGGACTTTGGTCTCATGTTGATCGTATTGATTTCCATTCTGATGAAATGCTTGTTTTTCCACCATGGTGGGAAAACCCCAGAGGCTCTGGGATGGGTATAAATCATGACCCCCTGCAGATCCGGGTCCAAACCTGCCCCAACACGACCCTTCGTAGACCCAACATGGCGTCTTTCGTCCTCGCTGCTCTGACTGTCTCTCTGGTGGTGGTCGCTGTGGAAACCTCGTCTGGAGGAGGTGAGTCGTCCAGCTAATGCTAACGGGTATGCTAACTGGGGCCCACACTGATCTCCCCCCCCACAGGCGGAACTCCCAACCACAACTACGACCTGTCCAGCTCCGACCTCAGGAGACTCTACAACTCCCCGGTCTTCAAGGCGGAGCGGATGAAGAGGCCCCTGGAGGGGACGTCAGTCGTTTTGGGCCCCCTCAGCCACTCCGGAGTCCGGTAGGTGACCCGTCAGAACCCACCGGTACCGGTACCGGTTCTCTGAACCCAGTGGTGCCTGCTCTCTGACCCCACTGGTCCTGGCTCTCTGTTCGTCCTCAGGGTGACTCTGGCTGACGGCTCCCGGTGGCTCGTCCATAAAGGAGACGACTACGGCGTCGCGTCTCAGACGGTGGTGACCGCCGCTCGACACATGAGCTCAGACTGGAGGGTAAGAGTGTTTCAGCAGCCCCTGATCGGCCCCTGACCCGGCCCCTGACCCCTCCTGTGGTTCTCCTGCAGGTCGTGCAGACGTTGGACTTCCAGGGGACGAGGACGGTGGGAGACTTTGTGGCGGCCGGCGGCTCCGACTACAGCCTCATCTTTGATAACTGTCACCTGGGGTCCCAGAGGATGATGAGCCAGGGGCCATGAAGGTGATGGGTGACGGTGTAGTGTGGTGGTTCTTCCACTGGGGGGCTCCACAGCCATGGATCAGAGACACGTTCACACTTTCATCTGAGCCGGGAATTTATGACTGACCTGAAGCTGGAACCACTCACTGTCTTCATCCTCCTCCTCTTCATCTTCCTCTTCCTCTCATCTCTAATTCGCAATAAATATTGTCCAGACTTTTCACATCAGATCTGTTTACTTCATTGCTAGCTCATGTAGCACGTAGCATGTGTGTACGGCAGCCCTGAAGTTCAAACCACAATGACAAACAAATAAACAATAAAAACACGTCACAAACAAACAACCCTGTCTGTGATTGGATGACTGGAGGGGGAGGAAGTCACACGATGCTTTTAGAGCTGAACTCGTCCCTGTAGTCATCCACCATCATCTGGTGTTGGGGTGGAGCCTAACCCCGCCCACTTTGAAATCATCCACCCATCATCCGGTGTGGGGGTGGAGCCTAACCCTCATTGTTCTCCTGAATCTGTGGTTCGACTATAGGTCTAATCCTCCTCTCCAGGGGGTTAAGGAGTGTGACCCCCCCTATAGTTTGAACACACCTTCTGGTCTCCCTTTTTGAAAAGAGGGACCCCGCCCTGGTCTGCCAACCCAGAGGTACTGTCCCCGACTGCCATGTGATGTCACAGAGACGTGTCAACCATGACTGTCCCTCCACATCCAGAGACTTGAGGTACTCAGGGTGAATCCCATCCCCCCCCGGTGCTTTGTCACCGAGGAGTTTGGTGACCACCCCGGTGACGTCAGCTCTGGTGATGGACGAGTCCACCTCTGAGACCTCAGCCTCAGCTTCCTGTGTGTCAGACATGGTGGTGGGACTGAGGAGATCCTCAGAGTGTTCTGTCCACCTCCCGACAATGTCC
>NC_090784.1:24480000-24502500 GCF_040054535.1 Antennarius striatus | reverse complement strand
GGCCACGCCCACCGGTGCTCACCTGGAGAGCAGAGCTGTGATTCTATTGGCTGTCGTCGTTCTGTTGGACACCTGGACAGAATCAGATGGAGGCGTTCAGGAAGCGGTTCCTGTGGACCAGGACCGGACGGGGGGGGGGGTACCTGGACCAGGTGTCCGATGCGACTCCGGTACCGGTGCTGGACGCCGGCGTACAGGTGCCACACGTAGCTGAGGGTGTGGCAGCAGGAGGCCATGAACAGGACCTGGGGGGGGCGGTCTAGTGAGGAACGTCCCACCGCACCTGAACGCCCCCCAGGGAGGAGTTCAGGGTCCAGTACCGACCCGGTAAGGGCTAACGTCTCCTCAACAGACCTCTGATGAGTCATCTGTCCTGGTTGGTTATTGATTATTGATTGATTACTGATGGATTGTTGATTGATTACTGATTGATCATTGGTCATTGATAGGTTATTGAATGAATCTGTTAGCTTCCTGCTAGTTCAGAGATGGTTTACAGGAAACAGAACCGCTCTGAATTTAACTGAACGGTTCTGGTTCGTCTTCAGGAGGAAGTGAAAACTTTCTGCAGGTCAACAGGTTGAACCGACCAATCAGAGGAGGCCTCCTGTGATTGGTCGGTTTACGGGAAACATTCAGATGTTTGTTACGAAGAGGTCTGAAACTATGAGACAAGTTTAAACACCTAAGAAAGAGACTGACCCCCCCCCCCTGCCCCTGGCGGTGAGGGACCCCCACCTGACCCACGGCGCGCAGGTGGAAACGGAGGGCGTCCTGGGGGCGGGGCCAGGAGGACACAGAGGCTCCAATCAGCCAGCAGACGGCGAGCATCAGGTCCGATAGGCTGAGCAGGACCAGAGGCTGCAACTGCACACACACACACACACACACACACACACACACACACACACACGTATGTTACCATGGCAACAGGAGACATTTAAAAGGAAAGGAGGAGAGAGAAGGCGGGGCTAACCTCTAGCATCCAGCTGAGTCTCTGTGACATCACACAGATGATGGTGGAGGCGGAGCCGAGTACGCTGAGGGTACCAAGGGTAATCACATTACTTCATGCTCACACGAGTGCTTTGACCTTTAACCTGAAGCCTCAACAAACCAGATATGAAGTGAACTAAACCATTTGAAGGTCAAGTCTACAAACATCTGAACTGGATCAATGAACACGATGGCGTCTGACACCAGTTCAACCAGTTCAACCAGTTCAACCAGTTCAACCAGTTCAACCAGTTTAACCAGTTTAACCAGTTCAACAGGGTTCAACCAGTTTAACCAGTTTAACCTGACCTGAGCAGCGCCATGACGAACTGGATCCACCTGACGGCCTCGTCCACCTGCAGACATCAGAGCTCAGCGTCACCCAGGTCACATGACATCACTGCACAGGTACTAGGAGGTCACATGACAGCATCTGTACAGGTACTAGGGAGGTCACATGACATCACTGCACAGGTACTAGGGAGGTCACATGACATCACTGCACAGGTACTAGGGAGGTCACATGACATGGTGCTGAACCAGGACCACCTGGTCTGGGTGTCAGACCAGAGAGCTACACTGGGTTTCCCTCAGCCTCCAGATCAGGACCTTCAGCAGGAGGATCTGCTCTACGAGAACCTCAGCGTCTGACCTGACAGCCAACCACGTTTTTAGAATCACGGTCACATGTCATTTCAGTTTCTTCCTGTTCTAAGCTGAGACTGGAGCTCACCTGGGTCCAGTCTAGAGCTCACCTGGGTCCAGTCCGGCGCTCCGGTGCCGTTCTCTAAGGTTCTGCTGGTGGACTCCTCCATCTGTCTGTCTGCAGCCCACTGGATGGAGCTCTGACCTGGAACTGATAGTCCAACAGACAGGAGGGGGTTTTGTACAGCAGCTCACGCACAGAGGGATGGCTTCATGGCACTGACCCCGCCTCCTGCATCACACTGGCCACGCCCCCTGAAGAGCTGCAGACGGTGGAGATCAGCAGATGGACCGGAATTAGGGCACAACCTCAGAAACACACCAGAACCACAACACAAAACCAACCAGAACAGACTCCGAAGCAGAACTTGTCTAACGTGTGTGACTGAATTCATTGATTCAAAATGTAGTTTTTATGTATTATTAACTTCCTGTATTTCTTTATAAATGCGATGTATTTTTTATGATATTTAAATTTATTTTTATTTTTTCCTGCATACCTTTCTTGACTATATTTTTGCACATTTTGAGTCAGGAGTCTTTAAATCAGGGCTTAGAACCGGTTCATGGGACAAAAACTTTATTTACAACTTTATATTTTTTAATGTTCTGGACCAGAATCGGTTATTCAAAATACTAGTAACCGGTTAAAACCCTTTTTCGTTTGTTCTTTAAAAAATGTGTTTCACTTCCAGTCATTCACGTAACGCGTGATGAGAGCGAAGAGAAGATGAGGTGACGTCAAACCGGAAACGTTATAAGAACCGACTCAAAGCTTTGAATGAAGCAGAAACAGGAGACAGACGCTGTTCCTCCTCCGCGGCGCCAGGGGGCGGCAGACATCTTCCGGTGACGTTCCGGAAATAATTGGAAGGAATCCGGAAGTGTTACTGTTTTGCAAAACAGAAGTTAGCAGAGCGAACGGAAGCTAGCGGAGCTCGCGCAGGACGACAGCGGCGAGATGACGGAGTAACAGATGGCCAACGCGACCGACGGCTGTGTGCGGGTGAGTCCGGGACGCCGGTCCGGTGCCGGTGCCGGTCAGCAGCCACTACGTCACGGGGCGGTATGGCGCCACAAACATGTCCGCGTCCGAGTTCAAAAGGGACATGACTACAGAGTGTGTTCTGTGGGGACTACAGTGTGTTCTGTGGGGACTACAGAGTGTGTTCTGTGGGGACTACAGAGTGTGTTCTGTGGGGACTACAGAGTGTGTTCTGTGGGGACCACAGAGTGTGTTCTGTGGGGACTACAGAGTGTGTTCTGTGGGGACTACAGAGTGTGTTCTGTGGGGACCACAGAGTGTGTTCTGTGGGGACCACCCAGAGACGTCACATCTACTCAGCATTGTCCTGATACGAAAGACTGGAGCGGCGTCAGCAGATTCAGTACAGACCGTTTCCAAAGACGGTTCTCTATCTTGGGAAAATGTTGTTTTTTGTTCTTATAAGTGCTCTAAGAAAGAGGAAAAGGCTTATATTCTTATAAATCTGTTAATGATTTTGGCTAAATTTTTTATTCATAAATGTAAATTCAGCAAAGAAACCCTAATTTTATTCATTTTCTTAAAGATGTTGAACAGTACTACAGTTTATTGACGGCTCTGACAACAAAAGGCTGTGAAGACCTTCAACATTTGTTCCGCTTTAGGTGTTTCAGTGTAAGGTGAGGACCTGTGGCCCCCCCTGGAAACTCTTCTATATGTTCTCTGTATTGTTCACTGGTTTTGTATGCTGTACTGAATTTTCTTCAATAAATTTTTTTTTTTTAAAAAAATGTCCACGTCCGAGCGGCGGCTGGGTGTTAGCTTAGCCGTCTCTAAGGTAACACCCAGCGGTCCGGCGGTCTGTCAGTGAGAAGTTAACCCGGGTCGGTTAACCCGGGTCGGTTGACCCGGGTCGGTTGATCCGGGTCGGTTGACCCGGGTCGGTTAACCCGGGTCGGTTGATCCGGGTCAGTTAACCCGGGTCGGTTAACCCGGGTTATTGTGGTGTGACGTTTAAACTGACGGCTTCACGGCTTGTGATGAACGACTTAAAATACAGAGGAGCTAACGGCTAAGCTAAGGGCTGCGCGTCTGAACTGATCAGCTGTATTGATTATCATGTCCT
This sequence comes from Antennarius striatus, assembly GCF_040054535.1. Taxonomy (NCBI): domain Eukaryota; kingdom Metazoa; phylum Chordata; class Actinopteri; order Lophiiformes; family Antennariidae; genus Antennarius; species Antennarius striatus. The sequence goes on along the minus strand of NC_090784.1, from coordinate 24,498,688 downwards.
TCACGTGGGGGCGTGTCCTTCACGTGGGGGCGTGTCCTTCACGTGGGGGCGTGTCCTTCACGTGGGGGCGTGCTGACGAGGGGACCTGACTGAGTGCCTTGGTTCTGACCCGTCCTTGTCTGTTCCACCAGACAGAGCGGCGGCGTCTGGCTGAGGATGACCCCTGCCCTCTGAGGTCCAAAGCGTCCCGACCGGATGGGGGGGCCGCCGCCCTCCGGGAGGAGGAGGGGCCGCGTGGCCCAGGTGAGACCGGACACACGCCTGAACACCCGGGCTCCTGTTCCAGGTGGAACCCGACTCACCTGTCCATGTTCTCCTTAGGTGGGGGGGCGGAGCCGGAGTCCAGTGAGGACGAACTGGGACGCCTGGACATCGACCTGGACAGGAAGTCTAGGCAGCACAACCTGACGTCACGCAACGTGCGCGCCATCCTGCATGTGAGCATCACCCGCAAACACGTGGTAGAACCTGAGCAGAACCAGAGTAGAACCTGAACAGAACCAGAGTAGAACCAGATTAGAACCCGAGTAGAACCAGAACAGAACCCAAACAGAACCTAAGTAGAACCCGAATAGAACCCGAGTAGAACCCGAGTAGAACCCGAACAGAACCAGAGTAGAACCAGATTAGAACCCGAGTAGAACCAGAACAGAACCCAAACAGAACCCGAATAGAACCCGAGTAGAACCCGAGTAGAACCAGAACAGAACCCGAGTAGAACCCGAACAGAACCAGAACAGAACCCGAGTAGAACCAGAACAGAACCCGAGTAGAACCAGAATAGATCCAGATTAGAACCCGAGTAGAACCCAAACAGAACCTGAGTAGAACCCGAACAGAATCAGAACAGAACCCGAACAGTTCCAGAACAGAACCCGAACAGAACCCAAGTAGAACCAGAGTAGAACCAGATTAGAACCCGAGTAGAACCCAAACAGAACCCGAGTAGAACCCGAACAGAACCAGAACAGAACCCGAGTAGAACCAGAACAGAACCCGAGTAGAACCAGAATAGAACCAGATTAGAACCCGAGTAGAACCCAAACAGAACCTGAGTAGAACCCAAACAGAACCTGAGTAGAACCCGAACAGAACCAGAGTAGAACCCGAGTAGAACCCAAACAGAACCCGAGTAGAACCAGAGTAGAACCAGATTAGAACCCAAACAGAACCCGAGTAGAACCCGAACAGAACCAGAGTAGAACCCGAGAAGAACCCGAGTAGAACCCAAAAAGAACCCGAGTAGAACCAGAATAGAACCAGATTAGAACCCAAACAGAACCCGAGTAGAACCCGAACAGAACCAGAGTAGAACCCGAGTAGAACCAGAAAAGAATCAGAGTAGAACCTACTTTATGTAGAACTGGTGTTAAACCTTTTAGAACCCATGTTAAACCTGTGATGAACCCGTGTTGAACCCGTGATGAACCCATGTTAAACCTGTGATGAACCCGTGTTGAACCCGTGATGAACCCATGTTAAACCCGTGTTGGACCTGCCTCACGCCCTGTGCTGTCGTGCGTTGCAGGAGGTGATTACCCATGAGCGCGTGGTCGCCATGATGAAAGCCGCCATCAGAGACACCCAGGACCTGCCCATGTTTGTGAGTGGCCACGCCGGCTCTGAGCCCACAGGAAGCAGCTGACCCACTGCCTCTGACCACTTCCTGTTTGTCCTTTTCCTCCAGGAGCCAAAGATGACCCGGTCCAGACTGAAGCAGGCCGTCCAGCAGGGACAAGTGAGAGTTCCCACAATCCTCTGGGGCACCTGGACCTCAGAGACACGGGTTTAATCTGTCTGTGTGTCTGTCTCTCTGTGTGTCTACAGCCGCTGACCTGGAGTCTGTCTGCAGTCAACACAGCCACAGTGAAGGTACAGTCTGTCTCTCTGCCTGTCTGACTGTCTGTCTGCCTGTCTGACTGTCTGACTGTCTGTCTGTCTGTCTGTCTGTCTGTCTGTCTGTCTGTCTGTCTGTCTGTCTGTCTGTCTGTCTGTCTGTTTCTGGGACTGTGTCTGTCTCTCTGCCTGCCTGACTGTCTCTCTGCCTGTCTGACTGTCTGTCTGCCTGTCTGACTGTCTGTCTGCCTGTCTGTCTGCAGCCTCCTCAGTTTGTTGACATTGAGCTGGAGGATGATGAGGACTCGTCGGATGAAGAGTACTGTCCTGAGGATGATGAGGAGGAGGAAGACGAGGACGACAACTTCACCAGCGACGCAGACAGCCTGGCTTCTCCTCCCAAGATGCATCAGTGCTGTCAGCCCAGAGGTGTGGACAGCCAGAAGACTGCTGCCCCCCAACAGGTATCTGACCTCTGACCCTTACTATTTCCCTGACCTCTGATCCTTACTGGTCCCCTGACCTCTGACCTCTCTCAGGTCCCCTCAGGACACTTGGTGGACCAGGTGCTGACACCCCCCTGTGCCCCTCTGCATCCCCTCTCTCCACCTGAGTCCTCCTTCCTGGAGAGACTGAATGCCGTGGAAGAGGAGCTGGACTGCAGCCCCGCCTACACCTTCAACCAGGTAAGGCCCCGCCCCCCAGCGGCCTGGTGGCTGTGCACCTGTGGGCCTGACCGTGTTCTCTCTCAGTGTCTGGACAGGAGTGCTGCTGATGATGACAGGGGCTCCGGTGGTTTGGCGTACCGCACGCGCTCCAAGCGCCCCCTGGTGGACGTCCCCCTGGGCCAGCTGGAGGCGGAGCTTCTGGCCCCTGACATAACAGCTGACATGTACGAGCAGAGCACCGCCCAGTGGGAGGAAGACCGCCACTGGACCCAGTGGCTGCAGAGTCTGATGGCCCCCGACAACGAAGGTCAGGGGTCACGCTGAGGGAAACACGTACTACACCCGCTACTGAAACTACACCCGCTACTGACACTACACCCGGTACTAAACTACACCCGCTACTGACACTACACCCGGTACTAAACTACACCCGCTACTGAAACTACACCCGCTACTGAAACTACACCCGCTACTGACACTACACCCGGTACTAAACTACACCCGGTACTAAACTACACCCGGTACTAAACTACACCCGCTACTGAAACTACACCCGCTACTGACACTACACCCGGTACTAAACTACACCCGGTACTAAACTACACCCGCTACTAAACTACACCCGCTACTGAAACTACACCCGCTACTGACACTACACCCGGTACTAAACTACACCCGGTACTAAACTACACCCGGTACTAAACTACACCCGCTACTGAAACTACACCCGCTACTGACACTACACCCGGTACTAAACTACACCCGGTACTAAACTACACCCGGTACTTAACTACACCCGCTACTGACACTACACCCGGTACCAAACTATATCCGCTACTAAAACTACACCTGGTAGTGAAATTACACCCGATACTTAACTACAACTGATACTAAACCACACCCGGTATTGAAATTACACCCGATACTAAACCACACCCGGTGCTTAAACTACACTCGGGAGTAAACTACACCCGGTCCTTGCGGGCGTGGATCATGGCGTCGCACGGCGTGTTCCTGACTGAACTTCCTTTCCCTCAGAGGAAGTGGACGACGAGGACGACCCGGAGTACACCTTTGTGGAGGAGCTGGACGAGCCGGACCTGGAGGACTACCGGACGGACCGGGCGGTGCAGATCACCAGTAGGTGGCGCTGTGGGCACACGTGGAGGTGGTGCTGGTCCTGGTGTTAATCCTGCCTCTGCTTTCAGAGAAGGAGGTGAACGAGCTGCTGGACGAGTTGTTCAACACGGTGAGGGGGGGCAGGAGGCCGCTGGGGGGGGCAGGAGGCAGCTGGGGGGGGCAGGAGGCAGCTGGGGGGGCAGGAGGCCGCTGGGTGGGGCAGGAGGCTGCTGGGGGGGGTGCAGGAGGCCACTGGCGGTCCAGAGGACAGGCGGCGAACACAACTTCCTGTCTTCTGGAGCGACGCCCACTCTGACTTCCTGTCTCTGTGTTCAGCTGCAGGAGCAGGAGGAGGAGCCTGAGGGGGAGGAGCCTGAAGAGAAGGAGCTGGAAGCGGGGCCCAAATTCAATGTCCCCCCAGCTTTATGGTAACTGGTGGGGGTTGGAGCACACAGCTAGTTCTGCACCGGTAGTGGTGTCAGGTTCCGGTCGGGGCTTCATGATTGGTGTAGAGGTGTCATGTGATTGTGAGGGGGGGGTCCTCCTGTTGGGACAGTCCAGCAGAGCAGTGCTGCACCTGTTTGGGTCAGGAGGAAAAGCCACGGCCCCCGCTGCCTCCACTTCACACAGAACACGTGAAGGAGAGTCAGCTGGGGGCTACATGTTAGACTCCGCCCCCTCCATCAGGGCGGGGCCGCTGACTCGACGCCTGTCTGTCCGTAGCTTCCAGTCGCCGTTAGCCGGCATGCTAACGGAGCGGCGGCGGCTGGTGCGCCAGCAGTACGAGGCCCAGCAGCAGAAGAGGGCCCTGCAGGACTCCACCAACCAGCACCGCCACCCCCTCACCCCCGGGGGCGACCCCCACACCCTGCCTGGAGCCCTCACCTCCCTCGTGGTGCTGCCCAACCAGATCCACCCCTCCCTTTGCCTGGGCCACGCCCAGAAGCTGCAGCTGCAGCAGCAGGTCCAGCAGGTAGGTGTGTCTGGTGACCCGGAGTGACCCGTTCTGATCCAGTGTGATCCGAACTGACCCGGTGTGACCCGTTCTGACCCGGTTTGACTCGCTGTGACTCATTCTGACCCGGTGTGACCCGTTCTGACCCAGTGTGATCCGAACTGACCCATTCTGACCCTGTGTGGCCTGTTCTGACCTGGTGTGGCCCGTTCTGACCTGGTGTGACCCGTTCTGACTCGGTGTGACTCGTTCTGACCCAGTGTGACCTGTTCTGACCCGGTGTGTCCCATTCTGACCCGGTGTGACCCGTTCTGACCCAGTGTGACCCATTCTGACCCGGTGTGACCCGGTGTGACCCGGTGTGGCCCGTTCTGACCTGGTGTGGCCCGTTCTGACCCAGTGTGACCTGTTCTGACTCGGTGTGACCCATTCTGACTCGGTGTGACCCGTTCTGACCAGGTGTGACCCGTTCTGACCCGGTGTTACCCGTTCTGACCCGGTGTGACCCGTTCTGACCCGGTGTGACCCGTTCTGAACTGTTCTGACCCGGTGTGACCCGATCTGACCCGGTGTGACCCGTTCTGACCCGATCTGACCCGTTCTGACCCAGTGTGACCCGTTCTGACCCGGTGTGACCCGATCTGACCCGGTGTGACCCGTTCTGACCCGGTGTGACCCGTTCTGACCCGGTGTGACTCGATCTGACCCGGTGTGACCCGATCTGACCCGGTGTGACCCGTTCTGACCCGGTGTGACCCGATCTGACCCGGTGTGACCCGTTCTGACCCGGTGTGTCCCGTTCTGACCCGGTGTGACCCGTTCTGAACTGTTCTGACCCGGTGTGACCCGATCTGACCCGGTGTGACCCGATCTGACCCGGTGTGACCCGTTCTGACCCGGTGTGACCCGTTCTGACCCGGTGTGACCCGTTCCGACCCGGTGTGACCCGGTGTGGCCCGTTCTGACCTGGTGTGGCCCGTTCTGACCCGGTGTGACCTGTTCTGACTCGGTGTGACCCATTCTGACTCGGTGTGACCCGTTCTGACCAGGTGTGACCCGTTCTGACCCGGTGTTACCCGTTCTGACCCGGTGTGACCCGTTCTGACCCGGTGTGACCCGTTCTGAACTGTTCTGACCCGGTGTGACCCGATCTGACCCGGTGTGACCCGTTCTGACCCGTTCTGACCCAGTGTGACCCGTTCTGACCCGGTGTGACCCGATCTGACCCGGTGTGACCCGTTCTGACCCGGTGTGACTCGATCTGACCCGGTGTGACCCGATCTGACCCGGTGTGACCCGTTCTGACCCGGTGTGACCCGATCTGACCCGGTGTGACCCGTTCTGACCCGGTGTGACCCGATCTGACCCGGTGTGACCCGTTCTGACCCGGTGTGACCCGTTCTGACCCGGTGTGACCCGTTCTGAACTGTTCTGACCCGGTGTGACCCGATCTGACCCGGTGTGACCCGATCTGACCCGGTGTGACCCGTTCTGACCCGGTGTGACCCGTTCTGACCCGGTGTGACCCGATCTAACCCGGTGTGACCCGATCTGACCCGGTGTGACCCGTTCTGACCCGGTGTGACCCGTTCTGACCCGGTGTGTCCCCCAGCATGTGCAGCTGCTGGCTCAGGTCCACCTGCTGAGTCGCCGTCTGGACGCCCTGAACCATGAGGCCAGCATCACCAAACACTACCTGGTGAGTCAGGAGGTCAACGGCCACTCCCATGACCCCCCCATGTCTCCTGACCTCCAGTGACTCCGCCCCCTCTCCCCGCAGGAGGAGCTGCAGCAGTTCGCTGGCCGGCGGGAGCAACTGGGGCTCCCCAGCAGCTTCAGGACGTGTAACCTGAAGGGGGCGCTGGACCTCCTACGGGAGGCTGAGCAAAGGGCGGAGCCGCCGCCCCCCCTCCCCGCCCCCGCCACCTCCAGACGCTGGCTCCCACGGATGACGCCCGCCACCAGCAGTAAGGAGGAGGCGGGGCTGTTTGTGCTGATTGGTGGTGGTTCCTACAACGGCTCTGTTGTGTTTAGGCCACGCCTTCCCCCTGCTGCCCCCCGATGCCGCCTGGACGTTCGCCACGCGCCCCGTCTTCCTGTACCCCGAACTACTTCCTGTCTGCCAGCTTGACCACACCCGACACCTGAGGAGTGTGTACACGCAAGGAGAGAAGGGGTACCCACATACACACACACACACACACACACACACACACACACACACACACACACACACACACGATCTCCCATGATGCCTCTGTGCAGGCTGGTGGTTCTGGGCCTGAAGCACTTTGAGGGGGCGCTGAACCCGCTGCAGCTGATCAGCTCCTACCTGCTGTGTAAGACTCAGTGGAGCCTCAGGAAGCACATCAGGGAGGTGGGGGGGCCGCGGGCGCCGCGGGACAGCATGCTGAAGGTGAGCTGTGACATCATCGCTGTGACATCATCACTGTGACATCACCCTGTGACATCATCACCCCGTCGTCCTGCAGGCGTTCCTGTCGCAGCGCGTCGTCCCCCCCTTGCCGATGGCGTGCAGCAGCATCCATCCAGAAGACCAGCGCCCCCCGGTGGACAGACACACCGCCAACGCGCCCAACTGGTTGAAGGTGTGACACGCCCTCATCTGATGAAGATGATTGGTTGTTGTTGTCTAGTGGGAGGGGCCTACTGATCCGTTCTAATGGTTTTTTCCTGCAGAACAGTCGACCAATCATCCAGAAGACACGCCTGGACTCCTCCCGTTACCCCGCCTCCCTCCCCCCAGGCTGTTCCCTTAGGCTCCACCCACATTTTCTCAGCAAAGCCCGCCCTCCCGTCCCGCGCCACCGGCGCTTCTTCACCTTGGCCAATAACGCGTCTCTGCTGCCGCTCGCCAAAGCCCCGCCCAGCAGACAGGTGGGCGGGGTCACAGACGTCCAGCCAATCAGCCAGGTGGCCCCGCCCCCTACAGGTGTTTCCAACCACTGTGTGAGCACTGATGCCATCCAGGCCTGCCTTCCTATTGGCCAGGTGGTGCAGACACCAGACAGCCCCCCAGTCCTCACCCCCGTCCCCCCCCCGGTCCCCCAGAGTGCCACATGTCCCATCATGCCTTGCACCACGGTCCCTGTGAACCCGGGCTGCTTCCTCCTTCAAGTGATGTGGACCCCGCCCACAGTCGGGTCCCAGGATGCCGTGGGGCAGCAGAGTGGTCATGTGACTGCAGGGCCCCGCCCCCCTCTGGAGGAGGAGATAAAGGAGGAGGGGTCAAACACACCTTCATCCCTCAGCCCACTGTCATCCTCAGGTGTGGGGGAGGAGGGGGAGGAGAAAAGGAGCATTGTGGGCGTGGTCAGCTTGAGCGGGGGGGGTGACCCCGGGGGAGAGGAGGACGATGGGAGTGGGCGGGGCCAGAATGACAGAGGTGGGGGGGGGGAGTCGGGCGGGGGAAGAGAGGGGGAGGCAGGGGGGGAGGCAGAGGATGGAGGGGAGAGGGAGGAGGATGGGGGCGGGGAGAGGGAGGAGGATGGGGGAGGGGAGAGGGAGGAGGATGGGGGCGGGGACAAGGACGAAGATCAGGATCGCCACGGCGACGAGGAGGAGGAGGAGGAGGACTTCGACGAGCTCACCCAGGACGAAGATGAGGAGGAAGTGATGTCATCAGCGTCGGAGGAGTCGGTGTTGTCGGTCCCAGAGCTGCAGGTAAACAGGAAGTCTCTGGGGGGGGGCGTGGTGGTGTGGCAGACTCTGATTGGCCGCTGTGTGGGCGTGGCAGGAGACCATGAAGCAGCTGACCTGGTTGGCGGCGGAGCGCCAGTTGTGTCCCGACGGCGACTCCGAGGAGGAGCACTCCCCCACCTCCCCCGGCTCCCAGGAGGAGGAGGAGGAAGAAGAGGAGGAGGAGGGGCCAAAGGAGGAGGAGTCTGGCGAGGGGCGGAGCAACAAGGAGGGGCGGGACGAGGAGCCGCCCTCTGGCGAGGAGGTGCCCCGAGGAGGAGGGGGGAGGTGTCCCGGACGAGGGCGAGGTCAGAGCCGTCCCCCCCCCCCCCCCACGCCGCTCTAAGGCGCCTCCAGGCAGCGTCTTCACCCACAATCCCATGTGTCTGTCCTCAGGGCGGAGCCGGCCCCTGCGGGGGCGGAGCCGGCAGGAGCGTCACAGCAGAGACGCCGCCAAGCTGCTGCTGCTGTACGACGAGCACATCCTGGACAACGACCCCCAGCGCCACCGCAAGGACACCGCCTTCGCCCACAGCTACCTGAGCAGGGTGGGCTAACGCTAGCACGCTAACGCTAGTGGGTCCCAGCAGCCGCCCAGGTGTCTGATGGGTAATGTGGTCCCCAGGTGCGCGAGGCTCTGCAGGACCTACCAGGACAGGTGGAGGACTTCGTGTTGCTGCTGGGCGACTTTGAGCGGGCGGGGGAGGGACAGGAAGTCCTGCTGCTGTTCAGGAAGCTGTGCGGCATTCTGGGAGATCGCACCGACCTCCTGAGAGACTTCGCCGCGTTCCTGCATCCGGAGCAGGCGCTGCAGTGTGGCCTGGTGAGACGCTCACGGGGGGCTCACGTGCTGCTCTGGGTGACCCCTGTCTGACCCCTGTGTGACCTTTGACCTCCTGCAGCTGGAGGAGCAGCAGGCGTTCGAGCGCTCGCGGCGTTTCCTGCGTCAGCTGGAGATCAGCTTTGGGGACAACCCGTCTCACTACCAAAAGATCATCAGGGCGCTGCAGACCGGCCCCGACCTGAGCCCCGCCAGCGTCCACGAGGTACCCCGCGTCACCGTGGCAACCGGGGCGGGGTGGGGCAATAGAGCTGGCGCGTGCTGAGGGTTCAACCTGCTCTGTTTCAGCTCAAAGCTCAGATGGCCACGCTGCTGAAGGGCCACGCCCACCTGCAGGCAGAATTCTGGGTGTTCTTCGAAGAGCTCCGCCCACCTCCGGCTCGCCCGGGACAGTTTGAAGAAGCTCATTGGCCAGAGGACGGAGGGGGCGGGTCCGATGGTGGAGAGGGTACCGGCCAGCCATCCAGGGGCGGAGCCTTCAGTGGGTTTGAGGAAGTGACGCTCCCTGAGCTGGAGGAGGAAGAGGAGGGGCCTAAGATCCAACCAATCAGCACCCGGCGCCAGAGGAGGAAGATGGATAGAAACTACAAGGTCTGGTGACCTCGGCAACGTGCTCCGTCTTGATCCGACCAATTACAGGCCAGAGCCACCTGGACTGTGATTGGTGGGTTAACCTGTCTGTCTGCTCCTAGGGCTGTGATTGGTCAGAGAAGGACTGGTGTCACTGTCACAACCCAAAGATCCGCCGACACCGCAGGAAAGGATGTTCTGGCTGCCATGGCAACAAGGTGCGTTTTTCAGCTGTGAATGACTGACCTGTAGGATGTGACTCGTCACCTGACCTGTCACCTGACCCGCTGTCCCTCCAGGCGTCAGGGGGCGTGTCCAGAGTCGTAAAGACTCAGGAACCCGTCGAGTCACAGCTGAGACCTGAGGGAGGGGCTGAGAAAGACCTGAAGGACGGCCCCCACCCAGGTGAGAACAGAATCAAGACCAGGACCAGGACCGGTTCACAGGTGTCACTCGGTGTTGTTCTGTTCACAGATCACAGCAGTGCATCATGGGACGCTACGCTCCCATTGGCTGAGGAGAAGGAGGAGGAGCAAGAGGAGGATGACGAGAAGAGGAAGAAGAGGAGCCGTACGAACGAGGAGCCCCCCACCACCTCCCCCCCTCCTACCTGCCCCCCCTCTGTCACCCCCAACTCCAACCCCCCCCGGCCCAGTCCTCCTGTGGAACTTCCTGTCTGCGCCAAGAACATCTCCCTGACCCCCAGTGGAGAGAAAGTGATCCTCTGGACCAGGTGACCTCTGACCTCCTGTGATCTCTGACCTCCTTTGACCTCTGACCTCCTCCTCTGACCTCTTGTTTTCCAGAGAGGCCGATCGGGTCATTTTAACCCGGTGTCAGCAGGACGGAGCCAATCAGGACACATTCCAGACCGTCTCTACTCTGCTCGGCAACAAAACGTGCAGCGAGGTGATTGGCGGGTCCTCGGGTCATGTGACGGTGACGGGTCATGTGACCTCTTCCTGACTCTTCCTTGCGTCTACAGGTCGCTCACCGCTTCCGGGATCTGATGCGTTTGTTCCGAACGGCCGCTCGTCAGACCGGCTCAGAGGACGAGGCTCCGCCTCCTGAGACCTCAGCCAATGAGGAAGAAGACTGACTCCAACCAATCAGAAGAGCTGCTGAACAGCGAATCCCGAATATTTAATGTTTTTGTAGAAGTTTTTTTGTAATGTTTAAGTTTTTTTGTTTTTACAATAAAGCAGGTTTCACCAGCTGATGTCGTCCTGTTCACACCCCCAGTGGCCCCGCCCAGTGGGCGGGCCTTCAGCCTGAGAAGACCACAGGGGTCTCAATCAGATCTGATTTAACCAGACACGCCCAGAGGACACGCCCAGAGGACACGCCAGGGGGACACGCCCAGGACAGACGCCCAGGAGACACGCCCTGACAGGTCCCTTCTGGTCGCTGGTGTTTACTCGTGGTTACCAGCAGCTGATTGGCTGACAGACGGAACCTCCTTGCCCTGAAAAGAACCTGATTGGCTGGTTTGAAGACCTCCTGAATGACTCCAGCTGTGATTGACAGGCGGTGGGCGGGGCCATGTCAGGACAGGATGGTTCCTCAGTTTCAGGTAACGCCCACGACTCGCTCACCAGGAAACGTTTCTGTCAGTCACTTCCTCTTCCTGGAGGAAGAGGGGTTCTGCTGGGTCGTCATGTGGTTCAGGGTTTCTGGGGTACCGCGGTAGAACTTAATATAATATAGTCGTTCAGAAGCTCCTCCCACAGGTGGAGACGCCTTCAAAATAAAAGTCCCCCAACATGTTCAGGAACTTTATTCACATGGAATCAGGATTTAAAATAAACAAAACATGTTCAAGTCCCGTTGTAAATATTTATAATAACGCAAACGGACAGTTCTTTACTGTATTCATGCTTTTATTTTGAAGTCCTCCGGTCAGCTCTTCCTGTGTGCAGGAGTTGGGCGTCGACCTTCAGTCGGACCAGTTTAACAGGAAAACAGCTTCCTGTCACTGAACTGTAAAATCCAGACCGATCAATAACCAGACCAGGATCAGCACACACACACACCCTGAGTGTGTGTGTGTGTGTTCCATAGATGTTCTGTATTCACTTTATAAATGTAAAACATTTTTGTAGGAACAAATATTTAATGATTGTATAATTACAAAAAAAAATAATCAAGCACCAACAGAAGAGAGTCCTCAGAGTAAACAGGAAGTAGATCAACAGGAAGTAGATCAACAGCTCCTTATTTGGCCCCAGACTAAGCAAAAACAAGGAAACGTCAAAGGGACTGGGTGGAGCTACCTATGGAGTGGGTGGAGCTAAACATTTAAACACTTTCTCAGTGTTTCTCAGTTTTTTAAATAATTTTTAAGTTTCATTAAAAAATATGGTAGGGAAACAGGAACGTTATTGACAAGCGATCAGCTCTCACCCCCAGAACCTCTGTTTGCCGGGGGGGGGGGGCGGCGCCTCCTCCGGGGGCAGCGGGAGGCTGAAGATGGACCCGGATGAGTCCATGGTGAAGATGAAGAAGACGTTAGCGACCATCATCACCAGACTAGGCAGGAAGGAGAGGCCGAACCCAAAGGCACGGATACTGCTGCCGAACGCCGCCGCCACCCAGTAGACCAGCCTGAGACGCAAAACAAACGCACCTCTAAGGACACCCAGTAGAAAACAAACACCTCTAATTGAAGTCAAACAAATCAAACGCACCTTTAATTAAAGTCTTAATAACGATTAACCAAACTCACCCTTTTTAAAATTTACGATCTGTAAACAAACTCCTGCAGTCAATCTGTGAACGAACACCTGCTGCTAGCAGCGGCAGCTAGCAGCGGCAGCTAGCAGCGGCTAGGGGCAGTAAAACTCACCGTCCAACGGCGAACACGATGGTCAGCAGCGGGACGAGCTTCAGCTGCTCCTGACTCAGGTAGATCGCCATGACGACCAGCTGCAGGAAGTAGATGAGGAACAGCGACACGGTGTCAGAGACGAAGCGCTGATGGACCGCCACCTCCTGAAGCCCCGCCTCCTTCATGGCGTCCTCAACCAGAGGTCGAAACGCTCCGAACCGGAGACGACTGACGCCCAGGACCAGCCAGCCTGAGACAGACGGGGGGTGAGACAGGTGAGTGGTGAGACAGGTGATGTGAGATGGTTAGGAGGTTAAAGAGGTGAGTGGTGAGACAGGCGGGGGGGGGGGGTAAACAGGTGAGACGGGAGACGCCCTCACCGAGGACGATGGGCACTGCGGCGAACACGGAGCAGCGCAGCGTGTAGACCACCCTGAGGGGGGCGCTGTCCAGCAGCGGGGCATCAAACGGCAGGAAGACGAACCCCCCCCACACCAGGAAGGGGAAGAAGATGGCCGAGGTCACCAGGGACACGCCCCACTTCAGGGCATCCCTGCTGAGGCAGTTCTGCACACCTGAGAGAGACAGACAGGTTAGGCCCCGCCCACCTGTGACAGACACCTGCGCCGGGGGGGGGGGGACGTACAGGAGGGATGGGCGTCCTCACGCCAGTCGTACTGGAAGCCCTGGTGGTTGTAGTCCTGGGGAGCCCCCCGGGGCCCCAGGAAGGGGCTCTTCTCTGACTGCACTTCCCAGAATGCCTCGCTGTGTTGCGGCGAGGACGGCGAGCAGAGGATGGTCACCGCCGGCCTGAACACCTGAGCCGCCTTGTCGGGCAGGCGGTTCTCCCCCGGCATGTCCTCGTCCTCCTCCTCCAGGCGTGTCATAAGCCCCACCTCCTCCTCTGCCCCGCCCCCTCTCTGCTCGCCCTCTGACCTCAGCTCGCGCTCGCTCTCCGTCCAGCTCACCGCCTCGCGCGCTGACGTATCGGACCGCACGCTCAGCCTGTCGTCCCTACCTGTCTGTCCGCCTGTCTGTCCGCCTGTCTGTCTGTCTCTGGGCCACGGCAGGGTGCTTGTCTCCATGGCGACAGACTTCACCATCTCGTCCCCATTGGCCCGCCTGGCCTGGTCCCCCCCGCTGTCGTCCATGGAGGTACTTCCTGTCAGGTGGGGGCGTGTCCTGTTCCAATGTCACACGTCAAACTGGTTTCCTCCCAGTTAACCACCTGGAGACAGGAGGAAGCAGGGAGGTGAGACAGGTTAGGTGTGTGTGTGTGTGTGTGTGTGTGTGTGTGTCAGGGACATGCATGAGGTTCATGGCTGGGGGGCTCTGACTTCATCATAATCAGATTTACTAACGTGAACCTACAGTGTTTCTTATTCACCATTTAATTATCAACAGTGGGTGGGTTATGTTTAAAGTCTCAGAGCAGAATTATTAACACAAACTAACACACAAATAGCATGTGATTAAAAACCTGTTACCTACACCTTGTTTTATATACGTTTACTTATAAATGAAGTCCACGCGCCGCTCCTTCTGCACTAAAGCAGAGAAAGATTTTACGTTGAGATGTAATCCTCCATTTTTATAGTCAGGCAAGGCGAGAGGAAAACTCATGAACGGCTGCTCTTGACTGGCTGACTATAGATTGTAGTTTACTGTCACTTCTTCTACGGCCGGGGAAGAAGAATCCTCGACCGAATCCCTGGGATCAGCAGCGCCCCCTACCATGAGGCAGGAGAACTGCGCGCCTCGCTTCATGTCTTTTCCCAGCGGTTTCAGGACCGCTCAACTCCAGAGAGACGTTACACACATGGAGTTGTTGATAGAAAAACACTACATTATATACATTAGATAGATTATGGGAATTGAGTTCATAGAACAAACACGTTTGAACATTTTAATAGTGACGTATAGAGTTAGCATTATGGTCTGTTTAGCTACCAGCACAGCTGGTGGAGTCATTGATCAATCCATGATCAATCCATTGAATAATCCATAGTGATCAATGAGTCACCACAGGTGTCTGATCAGGACTTCAGAGGTAAATGTGAAAATTAAGCGATTTTGAGTAAAAATAATCTAAAACTGGTGACGTTAAACAGAAAATAACTACATGTAATACGCCTCACTGGATAAATACAAACATTCCATTTTCACACACACACACGTGTGTGTGTGTGTGTGTGTGTGTGTGTGTGTGTGTGTGTGTGTGTGTGTGTTTGTATTCATTTCAAAGTGTGAACGAAGTCGTGAGACCCGCTCGGGGTCGATGACGTCACACTACAACATGGCGGCCGTGACGTATTTCAAACTAAACCCCAAAGGGAGAACAAAGTCTACCGGAGCTCGCGCTTCTCCTGCTGGGACACGTGACCAGCAACGTGAACGACTTTGTGATCAAAGAGCCGCGTGAACTGATCGAAACTCACCGACAGAAGAGCGGGCCGAGCTAACAGGCTAACAGGCTAACCGTTAGCGCGAGACAAAGACGGACCCGACGTCACGACCAACAACCGGGACTCACCTGACCGACGTCCTCTTCCTCCTCTTCCTCCTCTTCCTCTCGTTATTCGTCCTCTTCTTCCTCTTCCTCTGTTCCTCCTTTTGTTGTTGTGGAAATGCGGAAGTGTATCTCAGGTGTAGCAGCGTCAGGTGAGTAAAGTAAACCCTCTTAAAGGGACAGTACACCGGAAAACATCCAGTAGAATAACAGGAGAATAAACGCATCACAATGTCATAAATGATGTATAATTATATAGATTATATCTATTTATACATTATATATAACACTAGTGGGAACCCGTGGAAATGCCACCATGAAACAATAATATCAGACTTCATACCAAACATGAACAGAATGAATAAACTTTATGACTCATAAAGAAACAGACGAACAAATATCCAACTGTCAGCATGTTCATCAATTCAAATTTACAGGTGGGGAGATAAATATATATATGATATATAATAAATATCATATATAGTATATTAAATAAATGTACATGTTATATGACATATAAAACTCATTTTGTAAGTTTTTGTATGAAGTAGAAGTTCTTTAAAGAGGGAGGAGTCAGACTTAGATTCAGGAGTAGAGGAGGTAAAAAGAGGAGGAGTCATCAGAGGACAGGAAGTGATGAAGGATGGAGGTGATGAAAACAAGTTTACCAAAGAAAATGTAGAGGAGGAGCAACAGTTGGAGGAGCAGAAGGAAGAAGGACACAGCTCTCTTTGTGTGCAGCAGCTGCAGGGTGTTCAGTACCAGCCAGCACCAGCCTCCTCCTCCTCCTCCTCTCCTCCTCTTTCTCTCCACACCTCTTCTTCTTTTTCTTCCTCCTGTCGTCTCTGCGTCTGATCGACCTCCGACCTCTGAAAGGTAGGCCTCTCCTCATTTCTAACTGAACTGATCATCAGTTATTGATCGTTCTTCATTCATGTTCAGGGTGCTGCTGAGCTGTTGATCAGGTGAGTTAACATCAAAGTAAACAATCGTGATGTCATCTTCAGATGAGCGTCTGCTGGTCCAGCTGCTCTCTATTCATGTCTATCAATACCTATCAATGTGGCTGTAGTTATTGATTATTGTTCTCTAGTTCAATAACAATGAAACCTGATGAAACAGCAGCTGTGTGGATCAGGGGGAGGAAATCCAGACGGTCTTTGAATGCATCGCCGTGAACACATAGAGTAAAAAAATAACCATTATTTAACCTAAAAAATACCTGGCAGCCTCATCTTCATCACCAACATCATCACCATCACCACCACCATCACCATCATCACCACCATCACCATCATCACCACCATCGTCATCATCATCACCATCACTGTCACCATCATCACCACCATCACCATCATCACCACCATCATCATCACCATCACTGTCACCATCATCACCATCACCACCACCATCACCATCATCACCACCATCATCATCATCATCACCATCACTGTCACCATCATCACCATCATCACCACCACCACCACCACCATCACCATCACCACCATCATCATCATCATCATCACCATCACTGTCACCATCATCACCATCACCACCACCATCACCATCATCACCACCATCATCATCACCATCACTGTCACCATCATCACCATCACCACCACCATCACCATCATCACCACCATCATCATCATCATCATCACCATCACTGTCACCATCATCACCATCACCACCACCATCACCATCATCACCACCATCATCATCACCATCACTGTCACCATCATCACCATCACCACCACCATCACCATCATCACCACCATCATCATCATCATCATCACCATCACTGTCACCATCATCACCATCACTGTCACCATAATCACCATCACCACCACCTTCACCACCACCATCACCATCACCACCACCATCACCATCATCACCACCATCATCACCATCATCACCATCACTGTCACCATAATCACCATCACCACCACCATCACCACCACCATCACCATCACCACCACCATCATCATCATCATCATCACCATCACTGTCACCATCATCACCATCACTGTCACCATCATCACCATCACTGTCACCATAATCACCATCACCACCACCATCACCACCACCATCACCACCACCATCACCATCACCACCACCATCACCATCATCACCACCATTACCATCACCACCATTACCATCACCATCATCATCATCATCATCATCATCATCATCATCATCATCATCATCACCATCATCATCACCACCATCACCATCATCACTATTTTCTGGTGATGTAGTCATGTAGTTTAGTTATCAGTTTTAGTGTAATTATCAGTGCCCCCCCCCCCGTCCACCTGAAGCCCCTTTAAACACCTGCAGTCCAGCGGCAAGCGGTTTTCACCACACCTGTAGGAGGTGTTCACAGGGGGCGGAGCCAACTCTATGGCTGTTTGGAGACGACTGACAGAAACTCTGGTTCTCTGATCATAGAGCTGAACAGGAAGGAGGCATTCAAGGGTGATGAAGAGGAGGAGATGAAGGTGGGGCAGGTTGAGCTGGAGAAGACTAGAGGAGCGTTACAGGAGGAGGCTGGAGAGAAACCCCCACCAGACCCTCCTGGGGGTGCTGATTTACGTGGATATTTATATTTGTAGTTTTCATTGTTCTATTTCCAAAACTTTTCAGGCTGTCCTGGAATACAGTTTCCCTCTGAAGAACCAACAGAACCATCAGGACCAACAGAACCATCAGGACCAGCAGAACCATCAGGACCAACAGAACCATCAGGACCAACAGAACCAGCCCGTGTTGTCAGGTGTACCTGAGTCTGCTGCCCCGCCCCCTATGAATGACAGAGTTGACACACCCCTTTTTGTGTGTCACCTGACTGGACCGGATCGCAAGCCGTTAGCGGCTAACAGGCGCCGCTGACCTGACTTCAGGTCACATGGTCATCATCAGGTGAAGAGACAGGAGTCCTCTGGGTCAAGATGGCCGCTCACAGACAGGTGAGTTCATGACATCACAGCGTCAGAAACACTGAGTTCTGATTGGGAGACTCTGGTTCCACTCTGTCAATCAATCAAGTTTTATTTATAAAGCTCTACCACATCAGCAGACATTCCACAGCACTTTATCAGACAGAGAAACCCACTGAACCCTCCAGAGCAGCAGAGACAGTGGAGGAAAAACTCCCTCATTGAGGAAGAAACTCCGGGCAGGACCCAGACTCTTTTGGGGGCCCTCCACCTCGACAGGTTGGGGGGAGAAGAAATAAAAGAAGGTAAAAGAAGTACAGGGTCAGAGAGAGAGAGGGTCAGACAGTCCAGATAGAGTCAGTGTCTCTGTGGTTAGAGTCAGACCAGATAGAGTCAGTGTCTCTGTGGTTAGAGTCAGACCAGATAGAGTCAGTGTCTCTGTGGTTAGAGTCAGACCAGATAGAGTCAGTGTCTCTGTGGTTAGAGTCAGACCAGATAGAGTCAGTGTCTCTGTGGTTAGAGTCAGACCAGGTAGAGTCAGTGTCTCTGTGGTTAGAGTCAGACCAGATAGAGTCAGTGTCTCTGTGGTTAGAGTCAGACCAGGTAGAGTCAGTGTCTCTGTGGTTAGAGTCAGACCAGATAGAGTCAGTGTCTCTGTGGTTAGAGTCAGACCAGATAGAGTCAGTGTCTCTGTGGTTAGAGTCAGACCATGTGATCCAGGAGCT
>NC_090784.1:24410000-24475000 GCF_040054535.1 Antennarius striatus | reverse complement strand
TCAGGTCTGGATCAGCTGGTTACGGGTCAGAGGTCAGATGTGGACTCCAACTCCCAGGGGGCCGTTCTGCTGGGGTCACACATGGCGTTGGTCTGAGGTCAGCTGCTCACACCGGCGTCTGATTGGATAGCCGATTACAAACAGGAACTCACGTTAGACTCTCTGGGCCCCACTCCTTCACTTTGAAAAAGTCACATGATGGTGACGAATGGGGGGGTGACGATCAGATCGATCAATGTTTTTGTCACCTGTGCCTCCACACTAATGTGTGTCACCTGTGCCTCCAGAACAAGGAGAAGGAGCGCCTGAAGGCGAGGGAGAAGGAGGCGCGGGAGCGGGAGGCGCGGTCCAGCCACGGTCACCTGTTCACCTCCCTCACCGTCTCCTCCACCACCCTCTGCTCCTCCTGCAACAGGAGCATCACTGCCAAGGAGGCCCTCAGCTGCCCCGGTGACACACACACACACACACACACACACACACACACACACACACACACACACACACACACACACACACACACACACACACACACACACACACACACACACACACACACACACACACACACACACACACACACACACACACACACACACACACACACACACACACACACACACTCAGGGTGCAACTGTTGGGGGGAGGGATTATCTCCCATCTGTTCTGACCTGTGGCCACACCCTCCTTTCTCGTTTACATGAGGATCCACAAACATAGAGTAAACAACAACACTAACGTGTGTGTGTGTGTGGTGTGTGTGTGTGTGTGTGTGTGTGTGTGTGTGTGTGTGTGTGTGTGTGTGTGTGTGTGTGTGTGTGTGTGTGTGTGTGTGTGAACCCTGAGAACTGGGGCACGTGTGAGATGATGGATGGAGGGATAGATGGGTTCATACATAACTATTGATCTGATTGATGTGTCCCTGAACTAATCACCTATGTGTCCCTGAACTAATCACCTGATCAATACAACTGACCAATGAATAGATTAGAAATAACGCTAACCTGTCTGCCTGTCTGTCTCTCAGCCTGTAACGTCACCATCCACAACCGCTGCAGAGACAGTCTTGCCAGCTGCGCTAAGATGAAGCAGAAGGTACGAAGGATGTGTAAGCCCCGCCCCCTTCATGGGTTCATACAGCTGATGCTCATTGGCTGATCAAACCCACTCAGCTGTCTGTTCTGCTGTGATTGGTCGATTATAAATGCTTTGTAAATAAAGTTGATTTCATGGATTTCATTTCATCAACTGTCTTGGTTGGAGAAAGAACAGAGCCCACTGGGTCGTGGTCCTGGTACCGGTGGGTTCTGGTACCAGTGCCAGTGGGTTCTGGTTCTGCTACCAGTGGGTTCTACTGGTTCTACTCTATTGTAACACTGTTGTCCGTCTCCAACAGCAGCAGAAGCTGGCGATGTCCAGGAACAGCTCGTCTCTCCAGAACGTGGCCCTGCGGACCAAAAGTGAGTCACCTGTCCGTCGTCCTGCCACAACCAACCGGGTCCAACCCGACCCACCGACCTTCCTCTGAAAGGAGGTGATGAAGAGGAGCTCTTCTTCTTCTCTGTCCACAGCCCCCATGATGAAGGAGCGCCCCACCTCGGCCATCTACCCCTCCGACAGTCTCCGTCAGTCTCTGCTGGGGTCCAGGAGGGTTCGCTCTGGTCTCTCGCTCGCCAAGAGTGTCTCCACCAACAACATCTCAGGGTGAGTCCAGGGCTCTGATTGGCTCTGCTTGGCTGTCTCTGCCTGTGTGTCTCACCTGTCTCTCTCACTACCTGTCTACCTGTCTCCCCAGGGTGAGTGAAGAGTCTGTGGGTCTCAGGAGGATCCTGTCTCAGTCCACCGAGTCGCTGAACTTCAGGAGCCGGACGCTGTCCATGGAGTCTCTGACGGACGAGGGTCAGTTTAAGACGTGTCCACTACCAGCAGGGGGCGCTGCAGGCAGGGTAGAACCAGCTGATCATGTTAGATGTACAGGTAGTCCTCAATATACGAACAGATAGGCCTCAGCCTACCAGCTGGTTCATAGAGGATGTTTGTTAGCTGAATTGTTGTCATTACTACTATAAATACTACAGTAATGTCATTACTACTGTAAATACTACAGTAATGTCATTACTACTGTAAATACTACAGTAATGTCATTACTACTGTAAATACTACAGTAATGTCATTACTACTGTAAATACTACAGTAATGTCAGTACTACTGTAAATACTACAGTAATGTCATTACTACTGTAAATACTACAGTAATGTCATTACTACTGTAAATACTACAGTAATGTCGTTACTACTGTAAATACTACAGTAATGTCAGTACTACTGTAAATACTACAGTAATGTCAGTACTACTGTAAATACTTAAGTTCTATTCCCTCAGACTGACCAGAAACAGTTTAAGATAGACTTTTAATTCTTACTGTAGATACTGTAGCATGTAGCATGTAGCACGTAGCTTAGCTTTAGAGTGAAGGAGGAGGAGTTATAGTGGTCAGAGTCAGAGTTGTCATCAGAGAGATGGTCTCCACTACCACTATGTCCAGCAGCCTTTGCTTTAGCATCATGATAAACAGTAAAGTGTTTGAGGTAGGAAGCCTGACATTCTGAGATGCTAACAGAGACAACAAACAACAACAAGAGGGGGGGTGAGTGTTGGAGCTGCGTGAACGCAGTGGTGCTGCCCCCAGGGGGCTGTGGCAGAAAGAGGAACTGTGGGACGATAGTTGGATATGGTGAAGTGCATTTGTTTGTATCTCTGAACGTTCGTAGCTCGAATGTTCATAAGTTGAGGACTAGCTGTAATTACTGATGGGTTCGGGCGTTCACCTGAGACACCTGGAGGTGTGGTGTGATGGGGTGGCAGCGTGTGGTGTTGTCATGCCGTGTCCCTGTGGTGCTCAGGGGAGTGGTGGTGGAGCCCCCTGCTGGAGGAGCTGCAGGTGGAGGGCAGCTGCATCCAGGCGGACAGCTGGAGCGTGGTGGTGGAGCCCAGCTTCCTGCAGACGCTCCACAAGGACCTGATCAAGCAGCAGGACGTCATCTACGGTAACCACATCACCCGATCAGCGATTATTGAACATGAAATAGATGGATGGATAGATTATAAATAGATTATAGATAGATAGATAGATAGATAGATAGATAGATAGATAGATAGATAGATGGATGGATGGATAGATAGATGGATGGATGGATGGATGGATGGATGGATGGATGGATGGATGGATGGATGGATGGATGGATGGATGGATGGATGGATGGATGGATGGATGGATGGATGGATGGATGGATGGATGGATGGATGGATGGATGGATAGATAGATTATAGATAGATGGATTATAGATAGATAGATTATAGATAGATTATAGATAGATACCTTTTACTTGTCTCACATCCCGTCTCTCTCTCAGAGCTCATCCAGACGGAGTTCCACCACGTGCGGACCCTGCGGATCATGGAGGGCGTGTACCGGCGGGGGATGCTGGAGGAGGTGCTGCTGGAGGCGGGCGTGGTCCACACCATCTTCCCCTGCCTGGACCAGCTGCTGGAGTTTCACTCCAACTTCCTGTCCGAGCTGCTCCGGCGCCGGATGGAGGGGCTGGTGGAGGGCAGTGCCACCAATTTCACCGTCCGCCGGATCGGAGACCTGCTGCTGCGACAGGTGAGGCAGCACCGGTTTGGACCGGGACGGGTGTGTCCACCGGGCGTGTCCGTCAGTGAACCAGGTCTGTCTGGGTTCTGGTTTTAGTTCTCGGGACCGTCTGCAGACGACATGAAGAAGCTCTACGCCGAGTTCTGCAGTCGACACCCGAAAGCTGTGAAGCTCTACAAAGAGGTTCTGACCCGGGACCGGAGACTGCAGCAGTTCATCAGGGTGAGGACCACAACCACAAGTAGAACCACAATCAGAACTAGAACCACAACCAAAACCACAGACTGTTTCAGGTGTGACTCCTGACTTAGACCAGGAGTCTGTGTGGTACAGACCTGATTCAGGTTTGACAGTTCAGAGTAGACCAGTTGTGAGACCGGTACCAGACAGGCCCTGAACCAACACCTGAGCCTCAGGTGAGGCTCATTATCCACTCAATACGACCCGGGTCGTCCAATCAGCTTCAACCATGACCGGCTGTTCAGTCTAGTTGTTGGACCCCGTCTGATAGCCCCTGGGCCGGGGCCACATTTGGTTAGAATCCTGTCCGAGCCGTAAACCCAGTCTAGACTTTGTTGACCCCCTGTCTGACCCGACCTCAGTTTTCGGGGTCTCCCTGCTGATCTGGAGTGACTCCGGTTGAAACTTTCTGTCCTTCTGTCCAGCGTGCCTGTCGCGGTCCACTGCTGCGTCGCCATGGCGTCCAGGAGTGCATCCTCCTGGTGACCCAACGACTCACCAAGTACCCCGTCCTCATCCAGAGGATCCTCGACAACACCAAAGGTAACCGCTCTCTAACCTCTGACCCCCGATGTGTCCTGAGCCAGAGGTCCGAAGGTCGCTGATGTGTCTGCAGGGAACGAGCAGGAGGCGCAGGCCTTGAGCCAGGCCTTGTTCCTCCTGAAGGAGCTGATTGGCTCGGTGGACCAGGAGGTGCTGGAGCTGGACCGCACCAGGAGGCTGCAGGAGATCCAGGCCCGTCTGGACCCCCGGGCCCACGCTGAGGTCCACGGGGGCGGATTGTTCAGAGGAGGAGAGCTGCTCCGGAGGAAGCTCATCCACGAGGGCTCGCTGCTCTGGAAGGTGCAGGGCTCCAGGATGAAGGGTAAGAGTCTTCATCACCCGGTCACATGACGCCCTGCTAGCTGGGCGCTGCTAACAGCTGCTAACCTGTGTGCAGATGTTCAGGTGCTGCTGATGTCAGACATCCTGGTGTTTCTTCAGGAGAAAGACCAGAAGTTCACCTTCGCATCACTGGTGAGTCCAACCCAACGCACCTGCGCCTCCTGGTGGTTTGCGGGTTCCAGGTGTTCTGGGGTGTGATGTTTATCTCAGCTTCATCGTTTACCACTGGGGTGTCCAAAGCAGACCCAGGACCACCTTAGCGAACTCCTCTTAGCGCCAACCCAGCTCCTGGATCCACTCCTCATTTTATTGGTCAGTCTTGGTTAACAGGACCAGGCTGAGGAACTCCTGGTGGGTCTGGTTCACCTTCAGAGTGACCACACCTCCAGGACAGGGACGAGTCAGCAGAACGTAGACTGGAGCCTCGTCCTGGGGTGTTCTGGGCCTGTCCCGTCAGGAGATCTGGGACTGAACCAGAAGTCTTGGCCCTGAAGGCTGACATGTCTCCTCAAGTCCCTGAAGAGGGGGGCGGGTCCTGGGGGTGAGGTCAGAGACACTCATGATTGGTTGGCTCCACGAGACCCTGACCTGATGAGACGAAGAGGCAATCAAATCAAACACACCGCCAGTGACAGTCGACCCCGCTGTCAGGGTTAACCCCCCAAGACCAGGACTAACCCCAAGACCAGGACTGACCCCAAGACCAGGACTGACCCCAAGACCAGGACTGACCTTAACCTCCCTAGATCAGGACTAACCCTAACCCCCTAAGACCAGACCTAACCCTAAACCCCCAGGACCAGGACTAACCCTTACCCCCCAAGAACCTCATCCAGTCCAGATAACACCTGTCTGTCTCTCCCTGTCTGTCACAGGACAAGTCTCCAGTGGTGTCTCTGAACAACCTGCTGGTCAGGAACATAGCCAATCAGGAGCGAGGGATGTACCTGATCAGTGCCTCCACCCCCCCAGAGATGTACGAGCTGTACGCCGTCTCCAAAGACGACCGCCGCACCTGGATGGGCCGAATCCAGCAGACGGCCGCCAGGTGAGGTGGCAGCGCTGCAGGGCCCGTAAGGCTCTGTAGGGGCCCTGTAGGACCCCGTAGGGCTCTGTAGGGGCCCAGTAGGACCCCGTAGGGCTCTGTAGGGGCCCTGTAGGACCCCGTAGGGCTCTGTAGGGGCCCTGTAGGACCCCGTAGGGCTCTGTAGGGGCCCAGTAGAACCCCGTAGGGCTCTGTAGGGGCCCTGTAGGACCCCGTAGGGCTCTGTAGGGGCCCTGTAGTACCCCGTAGGGCTCTGTAGGGGCCCTGTAGGACCCCGTAGGGCTCTGTAGGGGCCCAGTAGGACCCCGTAGGGCTCTGTAGGAGCCCTGTAGGACCCCGTAGGGCTCTGTAGGGGCCCTGTAGGACCCCGTAGGGCTCTGTAGGAGCCCTGTAGGACCCTGTAGTCTTCTATAGTCTTAGTTATTTGTAGTGTTTTTGTATTTTTCTGTACTTTTTGGTTTGTTTGTAGTTATTTGTAGTTTTTGTAGTTCTCTGATGTCCGTCTTGTGTCCAGCTGTCCATCCAGAGACGTGTTTCCTCTCATTGAGACTGAAGACAAAGCTTTACTCCGCAGACTGAGAGGTACAGCTCCTCCTTCATCACCTCCTCCTGGTTGTTTCCTTTCTTTTTTTAAATGTGGTCTTTGCTCCTCCTCCTCCTCTTCCTCCTCCTCTTCCTCTCCCTCTTCCTCTCCCTCCTCCTCCTCCTCTTCCTCTTCCTCTCCCTCTTCCTCTCCCTCCTCCTCTACCTCTCCCTCTTCCTCTCCCTCCTCCTCCTCCTCTCCCTCCTCTTCCTCTTCCTCTCCCTCCTCCTCTCCCTCCTCTTCCTCTTCCTCTCCCTCCTCCTCTTCCTCCTCTCCCTCTTCCTCTCCCTCCTCCTCCTCCTCTCCCTCCTCCTCTTCCTCCTCCTCTTCCTCCCCCTCCTCCTCTTCCTCCTGCAGCTGACATCCAGCAGAAGGACCGGGAGGTTCTGGAGCTCCTGCAGGAGCGCGTCACTCTGTTTTCTGACCTGATGGAGGCCACAGGAAGAGAAGAGGAAGACGGAGGCGTGGACCCCGTAGGCTCCGCCTCCAGGAGCCCCGCCTCCTGCTGCAGGAACCTGTTCAGAGCCGACACCCCTCACGCCCCCCAGGCCGAGATGCTCCTCACCTCCTCCATCAGTGAGGGTGAGTAGGCGGGGCCGAGGGGATGGGGCGTGGCCTGACTGGGCGTGGCCTGGTGGGTTTACCTGGATGTGTGTTTCTGTCTTTCTAGTGGACGGACTGACGGAGCTGCTGCTGAACTCCAACGCCCTCAAGGAGCTACGCAGTGAGTCACATGACCCGCCCCAGTTCTCTAGACACCCCCCCAGACACACCCGGGCCACGCCCTCTGACACGTCTCCTGTCTGTCTCTCAGACGGCGGTTCTGCCTCTGTCAACGGGTCGGTGGAGAACAGAACCTCCAAGGTGAGTCGCCTCAGACCTACTTCCTGTCGTCCTCCCGGAACAGGAAGTGAGGCGCTCTCCTGCTGTGACCCTATTGGTTAACGTGAACCTGTGTCTCCTCAGGACAACAACGGGAACCAACTGCTGGAGCGAACGCTGAACCAGGTAACAAACACTTCCTGTTTGCAGGGGGCGGAGTCCGTCCTGGCGACAAGGCAAAGACTGGCTTCCTGTTTGTAAAAATAAAAGAGAAGCGGCTTCTGATTGGCTGGGGGGTAACCACCTGGACGGGTAGCTGTCCAATCAAACGAGAGCCGTCGTGAAATGAAGGAATATTTTCTGACATGCATCCGTTTCTCGACCAATCAGATCACTGGATTCCTGTTGTTTCAGGAGATCCGTCAGCGATTGGTCAGCCTGAGCACACACCTCCACGCCCTGCAGGTACAGCAGCAGCTTATTTACATATTGATTATAAATGATCAGTGACGATTGATAACTCCGCCTCCTGCTTGTCTTTTTTACTAACTGACTCCACCCCTAGGCTGCTGTGATTCGTCAAGACTCAATCTTGGAGCTGTTGGTTAGAACCGGTGCTATCCCTTCCTCTGCGCCTGGCTCCGCCCCCGGGCCCCGCCTCAGCCGATCGATGTCACGTGACACGGGGCTGGACGCCAGTGGGGAGGCGGTGCTGCTGCGGCGGCAGGTGGAGCTGCTGCAGGAGGAAGTGACACGCCTACGTCTGCGGGGGGAGGAGCCAAACAGAGAAGGGGCGGTCCCAGACAGCCAAAGGATTAGTAATGGAGAGGTCACTGATCGTGTTCAGGGAGAACAGGTGGGTCAAGTGATGAGTTCAACTAAACCTGGATTAAGTAAACCTGGATTAACTAAACCTGGATCAATTAAACCAGGATCAACTAAACATAGATCAACTAAACCGGATTAAGTAAACCTGGATTAACTAAACCTGGATCAACTAAAACAGGATCAACTAAACATAGATCAACTAAACCTGGATTAACTAAACCAGGATCAACTAAACCTACATTAACTAAACCTGGATTAACTAAACCCGGATCATCAAAACGGCTTGAGTCCGAACAAAAACAAACATAAATTTGAAATTAAATAAGATGAATGAAGCTAAGAGATTGATCTCTGCAGGGGAGCAAGAGGCGTGGCAGCAGGGAACTAGAGCTCCGCCCCCTCGCCCCATTGGCTAGCCAGGAACCAGACGACCAGCTGGATGGTGTGCAGGAAGGAAATGAGGAAGAGGAGGAAGTGATGAGGATCTCTCCTCGCTCGGACAGCCCCAGAGGTCATCTCATCTCCATGGAAACGTTAAAGATGATTGATCGGAATCCTTGTCACCATGGTAACCTGTGACCTCTGACCCCTCAGACCTGCAGGACATCCCGGAGGAGAGCGAGTGCGGCACTGATCCCAGTTAACGTCACCCCTGAGCCTGATGACGTCATGGTGATGTCACTGCTGGACTTTAACGTCGATCTGGAGCTGGAGACGATGTCACTTCCTGTTTAGACCAAATCCGACTTCCATTGTCGTTTTATTGCTGTTAGGTTAGAAACCATAACCTTGTTTACATCATGACATTGGCTGGAGCCCCACTCAGGACGCAGGGGCGGGGCCTAAATTGTTTCAGTAGATTTTCTATGTTGGGTCATAATAGTGGTCAAATTACCCAGAAAGCCTTTGGATGTGTCAGCTGAAGTCGCTTCCTGCTGTATTTAGAAGAATTGCTGTAAAAGGTGTTTGCGGTGGGTTCTGTTGTCCTGGTGGAACCGTTACCGTCGGAAACTGTTACCGTTTGAAACCGTTATCGTTTAAACCTGTGGTTTAACGTAGAGTCCAGATTATTTATCGTCCTCAGATTGACTAAACCCGACCGGAACCAAAAGACGCCAAAAACCGACGACTCAGCAGGAAGATGGTCAGCTGAAGGGATCAGATAAAAGACGACAAACGCCTCACGGGCAGCTTATGGGGGGCGTGGCGGGGGGCGTGGCAGGGGTATACTGTATCACTGAGGAGTCAACCAGTGATGTTTTAAAGAAATAGGAAGCAGAAACATGACCTCACCGTAGGGAGATCTTGTCTGTTAGCATGTTAGCATTTTAGCATGTTTCTGCGCTACTCATGTAGAACCTGAAGCTGTTCTGTGATCAGCTTGGCGTCGTCATGGTGCCACTGTCCTGATCTTCAGTTTACGTAATTGAAGCTAATGTAGCGTCGTTGCCATGGCGACGTGACAGCAGCTGCCTTTTCTTTTTTACACATCTCTTTAGGGGTGTGGCCTTCGATGCTCGTCACTGTCCAATGGGTAATGGAGGCGGTTCCTCCTCTTAGCCGGCAGCGCGTCTGTCGGAGGAGCTAACATCCAACGTGAAATGCGTGCACCCGACTTTGACCAATCAGGTTGTTCCATGACGACTCCTGATGTGATTGGATCGGTGGCTCCAGGCTCCTCCCCTCCATGTAGTTTAGAACCCGACTGAACTTTGTGATGATGTTCCTGATGTTGTGTTTGTGTTGATCGTTGATCCAATCAGATGGTTTTATTACGAAATCATTAAAAAATCATGTTTAATTCAAATTCCTGGATTCATTCGTTCTTTTATTTCAGCGTCAGTTTGTTTGTTCCCTGTGAGCTGGAGGAGGAAACGTTCACACCTGACACCACAGCGCCCCCTGCTGCACCGGGTCTGAATCACCTGTGAATGGTGCTCTATGTCCGGCTCACCTCTCTTCTCATTGGTCGGTTAATAAACTTAAACACGCCCCTGACCTGTCAGACAGAGTTTTGGGGGTTAAGGACACGCTACCATTGGTAACGGTTGTCACATCGAATCCCGCCCCCCCCCGAATCAGACAATCCACACCGGAAGTCCTCCAGTCACGGTAAAGTCATGACCGACTCTTATTTTGGAAATAATTTAAAACGGAGGTGCTCTGACGTCACATCCGGTAGAGCGACCAGAACGCGGAAGAGGGTGTAGTCTGAGTAGGGAGTTGTCTGAACGAGACGAACCGTCACCCGGACCGACAGCACCGCGACCCGGACCCGGACCAGCACCCCGAACCCGCCTCCGTGTTCCGGTCCAGAGCCACACGAGCCGCCGGTTCCGTGTCAGAGTGACCAGCTAGCCGCTTTGCTAACGTGTCGCGAGCCGCTCCACCGGGAAGTGACGTGTCAGCAGACGGGCTCGAGCCGCAGGTTTGACCGCTGACGACAGACAGGTGAGCACCGACGCTCGCGCCTGAGCTAGCCTGTGATGCTAGCAGGGCGTTGGCCCGCTGTTAGCATCAGGTGCTAATGTGCTAAAGTAGACAGGAAGGACAGCGCGAGACGTCTGGCGCGAGACCCACGGTCACGTTCGTGTTGTTGTGTTGTTTACAAGAGAGTGAGACACCTGTTGTTGTTTACAAGAGAGTGAGACACCTGTTGTTGTTTACAAGAGAGTGAGACACCTGTTGTTGTTTACAAGAGAGTGAGACACCTGTTGTTGTTTACAAGAGAGTGAGACACCTGTTGTTGTTTACAAGAGAGTGAGACACCTGTTGTTGTTTACAAGAGAGTGAGACACCTGTTGTTGTTTACAAGAGAGTGAGACACCTGTTGTTGTTTACAAGAGAGTGAGACACCTGTTGTTGTTTACAAGAGAGTGAGACACCTGTTGTTGTTTACAAGAGAGTGAGACACCTGTTGTTGTTTACAAGAGAGTGAGACACCTGTTGTTGTTTACAAGAGAGTGAGACACCTGTTGTTGTTTACAAGAGAGTGAGACACCTGTTGTTGTTTACAAGAGAGTGAGACACCTGTTGTTGTTTACAAGAGAGTGAGACACCTGTTGTTGTTTACAAGAGAGTGAGACACCTGTTGTTGTTTACAAGAGAGTGAGACACCTGTGTTGTTGTTTACAGCAGAGAGTGAGACACCTGTGTTGTTGTTTACAGCAGAGAGTGAGACACCTGTGTTGATGTTTACAGCAGAGAGTGAGACACCAGTGTTGTTGTTTACAGCAGAGAGTGAGACACCTGTGTTGATGTTTACAGCAGAGAGTGAGACACCTGTGTTGATGTTTACAGCAGAGAGTGAGACACCAGTGTTGTTGTTTACAGCAGAGAGTGAGACACCTGTGTTGATGTTTACAGCAGAGAGTGAGACACCTGTGTTGATGTTTACAGCAGAGAGTGAGACACCTGTGTTGATGTTTACTGACTGAATTTCAGGCGGACACACGTGTTACCATGGAAACATCTGCTGCATCAGAAGACATTTAGATGTTAACATCAGATGTGTAAATAACAACAACTACGACCAATCAGAGCCAGGACTGTCAGGATAGGGCGTGACTTTAGCATGTTAGCTAACTGCTCAGATATGACTCTATTGTTTAGGATTTCATTTGTTGGTTCTGATTGGTCCTGATTGGTTCTGATTGGTTCTGATGGCTCTGATTGGTTCTTTTTGGTTCTGATTGGTTCTGATGGTTCTGTTTGGTTCTGATGGTTTTTATGGTTCTGTTTGGTTCTGATTGGTTATTATGGTCCTGATTGGTTCTGATGGTTCTGATTGTTTCTGATGATTTTTATATTTCTGTTTGGTTCTGTATGGTTCTGTTTGGTTCTGATGGTTTTTATGGTTCTGTTTGGTTCTGATTGTTTCTGATGGTTTTTATGGTTCTGTTTGGTTCTGTATGGTTCTGTTTGGTTCTGATGGTTTTTATGGTTCTGTTTGGTTCTGATGGTTCTGATTGGTTATTATGGTCCTGATTGGTTCTGATGGTTCTATTATGTTCTGATTTGTTCTGTTTAGTTCTGATTGGTTCTGATGGTTCTGATTGGTTCTGATGGTTCTGATTTGTTCTGATGGTTCTGATTGGTTCTTTTTGATTCTGATTGGCTCTGATCGGCTCTGATTGGTTCTCCTCAGGCTGAAGATGAACATCGAGGTGGTGAAGAAGAAGATCTCCATGCTGAAGCAGGAGGTGGAGGAGGCGGAGCTGCGGACGGAGCGCCTGGAGAAGGATCTGTCGGAGGAGAGGAGCAAGGCGGAGCAGGTAGGCCCCCGGGGGGGGGGGGGGGGGGGACGGCAGGTCGGGTCACATGCCAGGAACACACAGGAATGTGGGCGTGGCTCCTGCTCTGTTCTGGAACGTTACGACATCACAGGGTTGTTTTAACCCCTTGTCACCCTGACGGAGCGACGCCTCCCGTCTGACGGAGCGTCTGGTCCTGAGGCGCGTTCAGACCCGTTTGTCCACACGCCTCCACACGATTGGCTGGAGTCCAGCTGAGGCCCCGCCTCCCCTCTGTCGGGCGTGTGGGGGCTTATCAGCGGGAAGCAGGCGTGTTATCGCCTGAGCGGCTGCTGCGTGTTGGGGCGTGGGGGCGGGACCTGGGGACAGGGCTCTGTGCTCCAGAGCGCCCCCTGCTGACTGGTGTCACCACTCCTCCTGGGGGGCTGCAGGTGGAGCTGGAGCTGGGGAAGGTGAAGCGGACGCTGGAGCTGAAGGAGGAGGAGCTGGAGGTGGTGGGGGAGCGTCTGACCAGAGCGCTGCACGACCTGGAGGAGGTGGAGAAGACGGCCGACGAGAGCGAGAGGTCAGACGCCCCCTGGGGTCGCCCTCTGGGGTCGCCCGGGCCACGGGCCGATCCACCTGTCTGTCTGATACCTGTCTGTCTGACTGCCCGTCCACCCCCAGGGGGAAGAGGGTGATCGAGACTCGGGTTCTGCAGGAGGAGGAGAAGATGGAGAGTATGACGGCGCAGCTGAGAGACGCCAGCGAGTACGCCAAGACCGCCGAGCTCAAGTACGAGGAGGTGGGCTGTCTGTCTGACACCTGTCTGTCTGACACCTGTCTGTCTGACACCTGTCTGTCTGACACCTGTCTGTCTGACACCTGTGTCTGACACCTGTGTCTGACACCTGTCTGTCTGACACCTGTGTCTGACACCTGTCTGTCTGACACCTGTCTGTCTGACACCTGTCTGTCTGACACCTGTCTGTCTGACACCTGTCTGTCTGACACCTGTCTGTCTGACACCTGTGTCTGACACCTGTCTGTCTGACACCTGTCTGTCTGACACCTGTCTGTCTGACACCTGTCTGTCTGACACCTGTGTCTGACACCTGTCTGTCTGACACCTGTCTGTCTGACACCTGTGTCTGACACCTGTCTGTCTGACACCTGTCTGTCTGACACCTGTCTGTCTGACACCTGTCTGTCTGACACCTGTCTGTCTGACACCTGTGTCTGACACCTGTGTCTGACACCTGTCTGTCTGACACCTGTGTCTGACACCTGTCTGTCTGACACCTGTCTGTCTGACACCTGTGTCTGACACCTGTGTCTGACACCTGTCTGTCTGACACCTGTGTCTGACACCTGTCTGTCTGACACCTGTGTCTGACACCTGTCTGACACCTGTCTGTCTGACACCTGTTTGACACCTGTCTGTCTGACACCTGTCTGTCTGACACCTGTCTGTCTGACACCTGTCTGTCTGACACCTGTCTGACACCTGTGTCTGACACCTGTCTGTCTGACACCTGTGTCTGACACCTGTGTCTGACACCTGTGTCTGACACCTGTCTGTCTGACACCTGTCTGTCTGACACCTGTCTGTCTGACACCTGTCTGTCTGACACCTGTCTGTCTGACACCTGTCTGTCTGACACCTGTCTGTCTGACACCTGTCTGTCTGACACCTGTGTCTGACACCTGTCTGTCTGACA
This sequence comes from Antennarius striatus, assembly GCF_040054535.1. Taxonomy (NCBI): domain Eukaryota; kingdom Metazoa; phylum Chordata; class Actinopteri; order Lophiiformes; family Antennariidae; genus Antennarius; species Antennarius striatus. The sequence goes on along the minus strand of NC_090784.1, from coordinate 24,460,989 downwards.
CCTGTGTCTGACACCTGTCTGTCTGACACCTGTCTGTCTGACACCTGTGTCTGACACCTGTCTGTCTGACACCTGTGTCTGACACCTGTGTCTGACACCTGTCTGTCTGACACCTGTGTCTGACACCTGTCTGTCTGACACCTGTCTGTCTGACACCTGTGTCTGACACCTGTGTCTGACACCTGTCTGTCTGACACCTGTCTGTCTGACACCTGTCTGTCTGACACCTGTCTGTCTGACACCTGTGTGACACCTGTCTGTCTGACACCTGTGTCTGACACCTGTCTGTCTGACACCTGTGTCTGACACCTGTCTGTCTGACACCTGTGTCTGACACCTGTCTGTCTGACACCTGTGTCTGACACCTGTCTGACACCTGTCTGTCTGACACCTGTTTGACACCTGTCTGTCTGACACCTGTCTGTCTGACACCTGTCTGTCTGACACCTGTCTGTCTGACACCTGTCTGACACCTGTGTCTGACACCTGTGTCTGACACCTGTGTCTGACACCTGTCTGTCTGACACCTGTCTGTCTGACACCTGTCTGTCTGACACCTGTCTGTCTGACACCTGTCTGTCTGACACCTGTCTGTCTGACACCTGTGTCTGACACCTGTCTGTCTGACACCTGTCTGTCTGACACCTGTCTGTCTGACACCTGTCTGTCTGACACCTGTCTGTCTGACACCTGTCTGTCTGACGCCTGTCTGTCCCCCTGCAGGTGGCCCGCAGTCTGTCCCGGGTGGAACAGGATCTGGAGCGAGCCGAGTGCCGATCTGAACAGGCCGAAGGGTGAGACACGCCCACTGGTCGCTAGGCAACCAGTCAGCTGGTGTCCAAAAACCTGCAGCTGCTTCACTAACAACACCTTTCCTCTTCCTGCTGGTTGACATGGAGACCTGTCTGTCTGTCTCTCCGGTCTGTCTGTCTCTCCGGTCTGTCCACCTGTCTCTCTGACAGGAAGGTTCGGGGGTTGGAGGAGCAGCTGAGGAGCTCTGACCAATCACTGAAGACTCTGCAGGCCTCTGAGGACCAGGTACTGAGAGGCTCCTCCCACCTGTCAGAGCAGCTCCTCCCCCTGACCTCCTGCTGCATCCCGTGACCTCTGACCTTTAGCTGCTGCTTCAGCTCCTCCTCCTGTCACCTCTGCATGAGTTCATCTGTCTGTCTGACACCACCTGTCTGTCTGACACCACCCGTCTGTCTGTCTCTCTGCTGTGACCTTTGACCCTCAGTAAGTGTCGGCTGTTGGAGGAGGACCTAAAGTGTCTCCAGAACTCATCCAAGTCTCTGGAGGCCAAGGCTGAGAAGGTAGGAGGACCAGGAACTCTACTGGGCGGAGCTAGAGCAATGATGTCACGCGCTTCCTGGCTGTTACTGAGGAGCCTGCTTCTGATTGGCTGTTTTCTTCTGTCATTCAGTACAGTGTGAACGAGGACAAGTTTGAGGAGACCATCAGGGTCCTGAGAGAGAAGCTGGATCAGGTGAGACCTGCCGCTACTTCCTGTCTACGTCCTGACTTCCTGTCTGCGCCCTGACTTCCTGTCTTCGCCCTTCCTGTCTGCGCAGTGACTTCCTGTATGCGCCTTTACTTCCTGTCTGCTCACTGACTTCCTGTCTGCGCCCTGACTTCCTGTCTGTGCCCTTACTTCCTGTCTGCGCAGTGACTTCTTGTCTGCACACTGACTGCCTGTCTGCGCCCTTACTTCCTGTCTGCGCAGTGACTTCCTGTCTGCGCCCTGACTTCCTGTCTGCGCCCTTACTTCCTCTCTGCGCAGTGACTTCCTGTATGCGCCCTTACTTCCTGTCTGCGCCTTTACTTCCTGTCTGGGCCCTGACTTCCTGTCTGCGCACTGACTTCCTGTCTGCGCCCTGACTTCCTGTCTCAGGCGGAGAAGCGCGCTGAGGCGGCCGACCGGACCGTGACCAAACTGGAGCTGACCGTGGAGAAACTGGAAGGTGAGTTGGTATCAGAAAACTGTCCAATCAGAGCAGAGCAGGAGCTGATTGGAGGTTAGAGCAGCCAATCAGGATGGAGCAGAGCACAGGAAGTGGATCTACTGGACTGATTGAGGATTGGTTGTGTTCCAGACGAAGTCGCCAAGGCCAACGAAACCAAACTGGAGGTCCAGAGCAAACTGGACCAGTACATGATGGAGCTGAACAGCTTCTGAGGCTCCGCCCACCAGCTGCCCCCCCCCAATCCTTACCCCCCCTCTAAAGGACTCCACACATCTTCTTTAACCCTTCATTCTTCTGTGGAGTGATTCTCAGTCCCCCCCTCCCCTCCCCCGGCTTCACGCTCGCCACGGTGGAGGCGGAGCTTATAGACTGGACCTCTGACCCCACTTCCTGCCATTCCTTTGTTAAAAACTAACGAGTCATTAATCTCTGGGTGTTTGAACGGTTTGTCTTTACTCTGATCGCTTTCTTTGCCTCTTTAAATCTTGATTAATTCATTGATCAGTGCCAATGTCTCAGAGGCCGATGATTTATTTTGTATCCAATTAAATGATGCATTCCACTGCCATATATGGTAAAGCAGGGGCCAATCACAGGACAGCAGGAAACGTTTTCACCTTGATGCTGCTGATGTCATCACTGTGATTGAAATCATGAATTTTATATAATAAAAGCATCGACACTGAACCCAAAAGACGGGTTTGTTGTTTTAGCGTTTAACACACCATCGTGTTGTGTTCACTGTGCTCAGGAGAAACCAGCATCACACACATCTTTATGAAAATAAAAACATCTCCCATCTGCCCCTGCTGCTGCAGCCGAGTCACTGGTTAGCTCCCGTCCGTCGCCGCTGCAGCAGCTCGCGTCAGGATTGGCTGCAGCTGCTCCTCTAACAAGGGGGCGTCGCCATCATTAGTGATGATCCAATCAAATTCCACGCCGCTGTCCAAACCGCACTCGGACTCGGCGTCGTCCACTCCTGAGAGACGGGTCAGAACCTGAACATCCAGAGCCTGGAGGGGCGTGGCTGGAGGTGACAGGTAGGTCGACAGGTGGTCTTACCAGCGGTGAAGCTCCATCCCCTCCGTTTGCGTGTTTCCTCTGAACTTTGAACTCGGACCGTTTGAGTCTGTTGAGGAAACTCGGACCAGAACCACTGCAGGTCCGACAGGCGCCGTGCATCACTCACCACCTGACCAATCAGAGGGCAGCATTTGCTTGGAACACTTCCTGATTTTGATGGTAGGAGCATAAACAAAGGCCGGAGAGGAGAAAGCGTACCCAGACAGGTTGCCGCACCCCTTTGGTTGCTAGGCAACAGAAGAACCCTGGATCCTGGTGGCGTCGGGCTTCTCCCCATTGGATCATGTCGGCACGGTAACGCTCCTTGTAGAGCCCCGCCCCCAGCAGCTGGTCCAGGTCCAGACCGTGTTCCTGCAGAGTCAGCAGTCCAGCATGACTCAGCCGTTACCATGGAGATGTGTGTCCAGCAGGCGGCCATCTCACCTGAGCGTAGCGCTGCTTGAGCGGCCCGGAGAGACGCAGGACGCAGCAGACCTCCGGCCCCAACCTGAGGGGAAACGAGCAGCTGATCAGTAAGGTTCACTACTGATCAGCTGTTTACTATTAAATCAACAATCAGTTTAAGACGGGCAGACGGAGAGAGATAAACAGACGGACGGATTGGCATCTGACATCCGTCTGTCTGAGAATGGCAATTCAGCAAAAATTTTTTGTAGACCGGCGGGTCAAGGAAAAATTTTTTCAAACCGGCGGGTCAAGAAGTTTTTGTAGACCGGCGGGTCAAGAAATTTTTTTTTTGTCAGACCAGCAGGTCAAAAACATTTCTTTTCCTGAGCAGGGTCAAAATAATTTTTTTGGAGACCTGCAATTCAGCAAAATTTTTTGTTGACCGGCGGGTCAAGAAATTTTTTTTTTGTCAGACCAGCAGGTCAAAAAAATGTGTTTTCCTGACCAGGGGTCAAAATAATTTTTTTGGAGACCGGAATTCAACAAAAAATTTTGTTGACTGGCAGGTCAAGAAAAAAATTATTCAAACCGGCGGACCAAGAAAATTTTTGTAGACCCGCGGGTCAAGAAAAATTATTTGTTGACCTGCGGGTGAAGAAAAATTTTTTTCAAAGCAGTGGGTCAAAAAAAAATTTGTACACCGGCGGGTCAAGTAAAATTTTTTGTAAACTGGCGGGTCACGAAAATTGTTTTTAGACGAGCCTGTCAAAAAAATGTTTTTTCCTCATCAGGGATTAAAATAATTTTTTTGGAGAACGGAATTCAATAAAAAATTTTGTTGACCGGCGGGTCAAGAAAACATTTTTTCAAACCGGTGGGTGAAAATTTTTTTTGTAGACCGGCGGGTCAAGGAAAATTTTTTTCAAACCGGCGGGTCAAGAAGTTTTTGTAGACCGGTGGGTCAAGAAATTTTTTTTTTGTCAGACCAGCAGGTCAAAAACATTTCTTTTCCTGAGCAGGGTCAAAATAATTTTTTTGGAGACCTGCAATTCAGCAAAATTTTTTGTTGACCGGCGGGTCAAGAAAATTTTTTGTAGACCGGCGGGTCAAGAAATTTTTTTTTTGTCAGACCAGCAGGTCAAAAAAATGTGTTTTCCTGACCAGGGGTCAAAATAATTTTTTTGGAGACCGGAATTCAACAAAAAATTTTGTTGACTGGCAGGTCAAGAAAAAATTATTCAAACCGGCGGACCAAGAAAATTTTTGTAGACCCGCGGGTCAAGAAAAATTATTTGTTGACCTGCGGGTGAAGAAAAAATTTTTTCAAAGCAGTGGGTCAAAAAAAAATTTGTACACCGGCGGGTCAAGTAAAATTTTTTGTAAACTGGCGGGTCAGGAAAATTGTTTTTAGATGAGCCTGTCAAAAAAATGTTTTTTCCTCATCAGGGGTTAAAATAATTTTTTTGGAGAACGGAATTCAATAAAAAATTTTGTTGACCGGCGGGTCAAGAAAAATTTTTTTCAAACCGGTGTGTGAAAATTTTTTTTGTAGACCGGCGGGTCAAGAAAAATTTTTTTCAAACCGGCGGGTCAAGAAATTTTTGTAGACCGGCGGGTCAAGAAATTTTTTTTTTGTCAGACCAGCAGGTCAAAAAAATGTGTTTTCCTGACCAGCGCTCAAAATAATTTTTTCGGAGACCAGAATTCAACAAAAAATTTTGTTGACCGGCGGGTCAAGAAAAAATTTTTGTAGACTGGCGGGTCAGGAAAATTGTTTTTAGACGAGCCTGTCAAAAAAATGTTTTTTCCTGACCAGGGGTCAAAATAATCTTTTTGTAGACCAGCAAGTCAACAAAAATGTTTTGTAAACCAGCGGGTAAAGAAAAATTTGTTTCAAACCGGCGGGTCAAGAAATTTTTGTAGACTGGCGGGTCAACAATTTTTTTTTTTGTCAGACCAGCAGGTCAAAAACATTTCTTTTCCTGAGCAGGGTCAAAATAATTTTTTTGGAGACCTGCAATTCAGCAAAATTTTTTGTTGACCGGCGGGTCAAGAAAATTTTTTGTAGACCGGCGGGTCAAGAAATTTTTTTTTTGTCAGACCAGCAGGTCAAAAAAATGTGTTTTCCTGACCAGGGGTCAAAATAATTTTTTTGGAGACCGGAATTCAACAAAAAATTTTGTTGACTGGCAGGTCAAGAAAAAAATTATTCAAACCGGCGGACCAAGAAAATTTTTGTAGACCCGCGGGTCAAGAAAAATTATTTGTTGACCTGCGGGTGAAGAAAAAATTTTTTCAAAGCAGTGGGTCAAAAAAAAATTTGTACACCGGCGGGTCAAGTAAAATTTTTTGTAAACTGGCGGGTCAGGAAAATTGTTTTTAGACGAGCCTGTCAAAAAAATGTTTTTTCCTCATCAGGGGTTAAAATAAGTTTTTTGGAGAACGGAATTCAATAAAAAATTTTGTTGACCGGCGGGTCAAGAAAAAATTTTTTCAAACCGGTGGGTGAAATTTTTTTTTGTAGACCGGCGGGTCAAGAAAAATTTTTTTCAAACCGGCGGGTCAAGAAATTTTTGTAGACCGGCGGGTCAAGAAATTTTTTTTTTGTCAGACCAGCAGGTCAAAAACATTTCTTTTCCTGAGCAGGGTCAAAATAATTTTTTTGGAGACCTGCAATTCAGCAAAATTTTTTGTTGACCGGCGGGTCAAGAAAATTTTTTGTAGACCGGCGGGTCAAGAAATTTTTTTTTTGTCAGACCAGCAGGTCAAAAAAATGTGTTTTCCTGACCAGGGCTCAAAATAATTTTTTCGGAGACCAGAATTCAACAAAAAATTTTGTTGACCGGCGGGTCAAGAAAAAATTTTTGTAGACTGGCGGGTCAGGAAAATTGTTTTTAGACGAGCCTGTCAAAAAAATGTTTTTTCCTGACCAGGGGTCAAAATAATCTTTTTGTAGACCAGCAAGTCAACAAAAATGTTTTGTAAACCAGCGGGTAAAGAAAAATTTGTTTCAAACCGGCGGGTCAAGAAATTTTTGTAGACCGGCGGGTCAACAATTTTTTTTTTTGTCAGACCAGCAGGTCAAAAACATTTCTTTTCCTGAGCAGGGTCAAAATAATTTTTTTGGAGACCTGCAATTCAGCAAAATTTTTTGTTGACCGGCGGGTCAAGAAAATTTTTTGTAGACCGGCGGGTCAAGAAATTTTTTTTTTGTCAGACCAGCAGGTCAAAAAAATGTGTTTTCCTGACCAGGGGTCAAAATAATTTTTTTGGAGACCAGAATTCAACAAAAAATTTTGTTGACTGGCAGGTCAAGAAAAAAATTATTCAAACCGGCGGACCAAGAAAATTTTTGTAGACCCGCGGGTCAAGAAAAATTATTTGTTGACCTGCGGGTGAAGAAAAAATTTTTTCAAAGCAGTGGGTCAAAAAAAATTTGTACACCGGCGGGTCAAGTAAAATTTTTTGTAAACTGGCGGGTCAGGAAAATTGTTTTTAGACGAGCCTGTCAAAAAAATGTTTTTTCCTCATCAGGGGTTAAAATAATTTTTTTGGAGAACGGAATTCAATAAAAAATTTTGTTGACCGGCGGGTCAAGAAAAATTTTTTTCAAACCGGTGGGTGAAATTTTTTTTTGTAGACCGGCGGGTCAAGAAAATTTTTTTTCAAACCGGCGGGTCAAGAATTTTTTGTAGACCGGCGGGTCAAGAAATTTTTTTTTTGTCAGACCAGCAGGTCAAAAAAATGTGTTTTCCTGACCAGGGCTCAAAATAATTTTTTCGGAGACCAGAATTCAACAAAAAATTTTGTTGACCGGCGGGTCAAGAAAAAATTTTTGTAGACTGGCGGGTCAGGAAAATTGTTTTTAGACGAGCCTGTCAAAAAAATGTTTTTTCCTGACCAGGGCTCAAAATAATTTTTTCGGAGACCAGAATTCAACAAAAAATTTTGTTGACCGGCGGGTCAAGAAAATTTTTTTGTAGACTGGCGGGTGAGGAAAATTGTTTTTTGTCAGACCAGCAGGTCAAAAAAATGTGTTTTCCTGACCAGGGGTCAAAATAATTTTTTTGGAGACCGGAATTCAACAAAAAATTTTGTTGACTGGCAGGTCAAGAAAAAAATTATTCAAACCGGCGGACCAAGAAAATTTTTGTAGACCTGCGGGTCAAGAAAAAAAAATTTCAAAGCAGTGGGTCAAAAAAAAATTTGTACACCGGCGGGTCAAGTAAAATTTTTTGTAAACTGGCGGGTCAGGAAAATTGTTTTTAGACGAGCCTGTCAAAAAAATGTTTTTTCCTCATCAGGGGTTAAAATAATTTTTTTGGAGAACGGAATTCAATAAAAAATTTTGTAGACCGGCGGGTCAAGAAAAATTTTTTTCAAACCGGCGGGTCAAGAAATTTTTGTAGACCGGTGGGTCAAGAAAAAATTTTTGTAGACTGGCGGGTCAGGAAAATTGTTTTTTGACGAGCCTGTCAAAAAAATGTTTTTTCCTGACCAGGGGTCAAAATAATCTTTTTGTAGACCAGCAGGTCAACAAAAATGTTTTGTAAACCGGCGGGTAAAGAAAATTTCTTTCTAGACTGGCTGGTCAAGAAATTTTCTTTTTCGTCAGACCAGCAGGTCAAAATCATTTATTTTCCTGAGCACGGGTCAAAATAATTTTTTTGGAGACCTGCAATTCAGCAAAAAAATTTTGTTGACCGGCGGGTCAAGAAAATTTTTTTCAAACCGGCGGTCCAAGAAAATGTTTCTGTAAACCGGCGGGTCAAGAAAATATTTTGGTAGACCGGCGGGTCAAGAAATTTTTGTAGACCGGCGGGTCAAGAAATTTTTTTTTTGTCAGACCAGCAGGTCAAAAACATTTCTTTTCCTGAGCAGGGTCAAAATAATTTTTTGGAGAACGGCAATTCAGCAAAATTTTTTGTTGACTGGTGGGTGAAGATAAAATTGTTTCAAACCGGTGGGTCAAAATAATTTTTTTAGACCGGCGGGTGAAGAAATTTTTTTTTTGTCAGACCAGCAGGTCAAACAAATTTTGTTAATCCAGCCAGTTAAATATTTTTTTTGGCTGGACCAAATATAACTTTTTTGTTGACCGGCGCGTAGGGAAATATTTTTTTGTCAGACTAGCAGGCCAAAAAAATTTTTTCAATCTAGCAAGTTACTTTTTTGTTTTTGTAGAATGGCGGATCAAGAAATTTTTTTTGTAGACCGGTGGGTCAAGAATTATTTTTTTGTCAGACCAGCAGGTCAAACAAATTTCGTTAATGCAGTCAGTTAATTTTTCCTTTTTTGTGGGACCAAAAAGAAATTTTTGTAGACCAGTGGGTCAAGAAAATTTTTTTGTTGACAGGAGGGTCAAGAAAATTTTTTTTTGTCAGACCAGCAGGTCAAAGAAATTTTGTTAATCCAGACAGTTAAAAATTTTTTTTGGCTGGACAAAAATAATTTTTTTGTAGACCGGCAGGTCAAAAACATTTATTTAGACGAGCCAGTCAAAAAAATTGTCTTTTCCTGACCAGGGGTCAAAATAATATTTTTCTAGACCGGCAGCTCAACAAAATTTTTTTTGTACATTGGCGGGTCAAGAAAAAAAGTATTTTAAACAGGCCTGTCAAAAAAATGTTTTTTTCTGACCAGGGGTCAAAAAATCTTTTTGTAGACCGGCGGGTCAAGACATTTTTTTTTTTTTGTCAGACCAACAGGTAAAATACACTTCTTTTCCTGAGCAGGGTCAAAATAATTTTTTTGGAGACCTGCAATTCAGCAAAATTTTTTGTTGACCGGCGGGTCAAGAACATTTTTTGTAGACCGGCGGGTCAAGAAATTTTTTTTTTGTCAGACCAGCAGGTAAAAAAAATGTGTTTTCCTGACCAGGGGTCAAAATAATTTTTTTGGAGACCGGAATTCAACAAAAAATTTTGTTGACTGGCAGGTCAAGAAAAAAATTATTCAAACCGGCGGACCAAGAAAATTTTTGTAGACCCGCGGGTCAAGAAAAATTATTTGTTGACCTGCGGGTCAAGAAAAAAAATTTTCAAAGCAGTGGGTCAAAAAAAAATTTGTACACAGGCGGGTCAAGGAAAATTTTTTGTAAACTGGCGGGTCAGGAAAATTGCTTTTAGACGAGCCTGTCAAAAAAATGTTTTTTCCTCATCAGGGGTTAAACTAATTTTTTTGGAGAACGGAATTCAATAAAAAATTTTGTTGACCGGCGGGTCAAGAAAAATTTTTTTCAAACCGGCGGGTCAAGAAATTTTTGTAGACCGGCGGGTCAAGAAATTTTTTTTTTGTCAGACCAGCAGGTCAAAAACATTTCTTTTCCTGAGCAGGGTCAAAATAATTTTTTTGGAGACGTGCAATTCAGCAAAATTTTTTGTTGACCGGCGGGTCAAGAAAATTTTTTGTAGACCGGCGGGTCAAGAAATTTTTTTTTTGTCAGACCAGCAGGTCAAAAAAATGTGTCTTCCTGACCAGGGCTCAAAATAATTTTTTTGGAGACCGGAATTCAACAAAAAATTTTGTTGACCGGCGGGTCAAGAAAAAATTTTTGTAGACTGGCGGGTCAGGAAAATTGTTTTTAGACGAGCCTGTCAAAAAAATGTTTTTTCCTGACCAGGGGTCAAAATAATCTTTTTGTAGACCAGCAGGTCAACAAAAATGTTTTGTAAAGCGGCGGGTAAAGAAAAAATTTTTTCAAACCGGCGGGTCAAGAAATTTTTGTAGACCGGCGGGTCAAGAAATTTTTTTTTTGTCAGACCAGCAGGTCAAAAACATTTCTTTTCCTGAGCAGGGTCAAAATAATTTTTTTGGAGACCTGAAATTCAGCAAAATTTTTTGTTGACCGGCGGATCAAGAAAATTTTTTGTAGACCGGCGGGTCAAGAAATTTTTTTTTTGTCAGACCAGCAGGTCAAAAAAATGTGTTTTCCTGACCAGGGCTCAAAATAATTTTTTCGGAGACCAGAATTCAACAAAAAATTTTGTTGACCGGCGGGTCAAGAAAAATTTTTTGTAGACTGGCGGGTGAGGAAAATTGTTTTTTGTCAGACCAGCAGGTCAAAAAAATGTGTTTTCCTGACCAGGGGTCAAAATAATTTTTTTGGAGACCGGAATTCAACAAAAAATTTTGTTGACTGGCAGGTCAAGAAAAAAATTATTCAAACCGGCGGACCAAGAAAATTTTTGTAGACCCGCGGGTCAAGAAAAATTATTTGTTGACCTGCGGGTCAAGAAAAAATTTTTTCAAAGCAGTGGGTCAAAAAAAATTTGTCAAGTAAAATTTTTTGTAAACTGGCGGGTCAGGAAAATTGTTTTTAGACGAGCCTGTCAAAAAAATGTTTTTTCCTCATCAGGGGTTAAAATAAGTTTTTTGGAGAACGGAATTCAATAAAAAATTTTGTTGACCGGCGGGTCAAGAAAAATTTTTTTCAAACCGGCGGGTCAAGAAATTTTTGTAGACCGGCGGGTCAAGAAATTTTTTTTTTGTCAGACCAGCAGGTCAAAAACATTTCTTTTCCTGAGCAGGGTCAAAATAATTTTTTTGGAGACCTGCAATTCAGCAAAATGTTTTGTTGACCGGCGGGTCAAGAAAATTTTTTGTAGACCGGCGGGTCAAGAAATTTTTTTTTGTCAGACCAGCAGGTCAAAAAAATGTTTTTTCCTGACCAGGGGTCAAAATAATTTTTTTGGAGACCGGAATTCAACAAAAAATTTTGTTGACTGGCAGGTCAAGAAAAAAATTATTCAAACCGGCGGACCAAGAAAATTTTTGTAGACCTGCGGGTCAAGAAAAAAAAATTTCAAAGCAGTGGGTCAAAAAAAAATTTGTACACCGGCGGGTCAAGTAAAATTTTTTGTAAACTGGCGGGTCAGGAAAATTGTTTTTAGACGAGCCTGTCAAAAAAATGTTTTTTCCTCATCAGGGGTTAAAATAATTTTTTTGGAGAACGGAATTCAATAAAAAATTTTGTAGACCGGCGGGTCAAGAAAAATTTTTTTCAAACCGGCGGGTCAAGAAATTTTTGTAGACCGGTGGGTCAAGAAATTTTTTTTTTGTCAGACCAGCAGGTCAAAAACATTTCTTTTCCTGAGCAGGGTCAAAATAATTTTTTGGAGACCTGCAAATCAGCAAAATTTTTTGTTGACCGGCGGGTCAAGAAAATTTTTTTTTGTCAGACCAGCAGGTCAAAAAAATGTGTTTTCCTGACCAGGGGTCAAAATAATTTTTTTGTAGACCGGAATTCAACAAAAAATTTTGTTGACCGGCGGGTCAAGAAAAAGTTTTTGTAGACTGGCGGGTCAGGAAAATTGTTTTTTGACGAGCCTGTCAAAAAAATGTTTTTTCCTGACCAGGGGTCAAAATAATCTTTTTGTAGACCAGCAGGTCAACAAAAATGTTTTGTAAACCGGCGGGTAAAGAAAATTTCTTTCTAGACTGGCTGGTCAAGAAATTTTCTTTTTCGTCAGACCAGCAGGTCAAAATCATTTATTTTCCTGAGCACGGGTCAAAATAATTTTTTTGGAGACCTGCAATTCAGCAAAAAAATTTTGTTGACCGGCGGGTCAAGAAAATTTTTTTCAAACCGGCGGTCCAAGAAAATGTTTCTGTAAACCGGCGGGTCAAGAAAATATTTTGGTAGACCGGCGGGTCAAGAAATTTTTGTAGACCGGCGGGTCAAGAAATTTTTTTTTTGTCAGACCAGCAGGTCAAAAACATTTCTTTTCCTGAGCAGGGTCAAAATAATTTTTTGGAGAACGGCAATTCAGCAAAATTTTTTGTTGACTGGTGGGTGAAGATAAAATTGTTTCAAACCGGTGGGTCAAAATAATTTTTTTAGACCGGCGGGTGAAGACATTTTTTTTTTGTCAGACCAGCAGGTCAAACAAATTTTGTTAATCCAGCCAGTTAAATATTTTTTTTGGCTGGACCAAATATAACTTTTTTGTTGACCGGCGCGTAGGGAAATATTTTTTTGTCAGACTAGCAGGCCAAAAAATTTTTTTCAATCTAGCAAGTTACTTTTTTGTTTTTGTAGAATGGCGGATCAAGAAATTTTTTTTGTAGACCGGTGGGTCAAGAATTATTTTTTTGTCAGACCAGCAGGTCAAACAAATTTCGTTAATGCAGTCAGTTAATTTTTTTTTTTTTGTGGGACCAAAAAGAAATTTTTGTAGACCAGTGGGTCAAGAAAATTTTTTTGTTGACAGGAGGGTCAAGAAAATTTTTTTTTTGTCAGACCAGCAGGTCAAAGAAATTTTGTTAATCCAGACAGTTAAAAAATTTTTTTGGCTGGACAAAAATAATTTTTTTGTAGACCGGCAGGTCAAAAACATTTATTTAGACGAGCCAGTCAAAAAAATTGTCTTTTCCTGACCAGGGGTCAAAATAATATTTTTCTAGACCGGCAGCTCAACAAAATTTTTTTTGTAGATTGGCGGGTCAAGAAAAAAAGTATTTTAAACAGGCCTGTCAAAAAAATGTTTTTTTCTGACCAGGGGTCAAAAAATCTTTTTGTAGACCGGCGGGTCAAGACATTTTTTTTTGTCAGACCAGCAGGTCAAAATTATTATTTTTTCCTGAGCAGGGGTCAAAATAATTTTTTTGTAGATCGGCAGCTCAACAAAAATTTTTGTTGACAGGCGGGTCAAGAAAAACATTTTCTTCAAACCGATGGGTCAAAAAATTTTGTTAAGACCAGCCAGTCAAAAAAATATTCTAGACCAGGGGTCAAAATATTTTTTGTAGACCGGCGGTTCAAGAAAAAAAGTTTTGTAGACAGGAGGGTCAAGAACAGGTCACAAATATTTTGTTAATCCAGCCAATTATATATTTGTTTTGGCAGGACCAAAAATAATTTTTTTGTAGACCGGCGGGTCAAGAATATTTTTTTAGACGAGCCTGTCAAAAAATGTTGTTTTTTTTCCTGACCGGGGGTCAAAGTATTTGTTTGAAGATCGGCGTGTCAGGAAAAAAATATTTTGAAGATTGGCGGATCAAGAAAATCTTTTTGTAGACCCACTGGTCAAGAAAATGTTTTGTTTTTTTCAAACCGGTGGGTCCAAAAATTTTTTAAGACCAGCCAGTCAAAGAAATATTCTAGACCAGGGGTCAAAATAATTTGTGTAGAGTGGCGGGTCAAGAAAAATTATTTTAAATGGGCCTGTCAAAAAAACTTTTTTTCCTGACTGAGGGGTCAAAATAATCTTCTTGTAGTTTCAAGAAAAAAAAAATTTTGTTGACAGGAGGGTCAAGAAAATTTTTTTTTGTCAGACCATCAGGTCAAAAATTTTTTGTCAATCCAGCCAGTTAAAAAATTTTTTTGGTGGGACCAAAAATAATTTTTTGTAGACCGGTGGGTCAAGAAAATTTTTTTTGTCAGACAAGCAGGTCAAAAAAGTTTTGTGAATCCAGCCAATTACATTTTTTTTTTGTAGACTGACCAGGGGTCAGGAAAAACTAACTGATTCCAACAAATTGTTGGAAGATCACCGGGTCACAAAAAAATATTTTCTAGACCAGCGGTTCAAGAACAAAATGTTTTTGTCAGACCGGCAGGTCAAAAAGTTATTTTCAAACCAACGGATTAAAAAAATTTTTTTTTAATTCAGCCTGTCAAAAAAAAATTTTTTTTCGTAACCAGGGGTCAAAATAATGAAAATTTAGGTTAGGGTTAAATCAGGGTTAGGGTTAGATTTAGGTTGGCGTTAGATTTAGGTTGGGGTTGAGTAAGGGTTAGGGTTAGATTTAGGTTAGGGTTAAATCAGGGTTAGGGTTAGATTTAGGTTAGGGTTAAGTCAGGGTTAGGGTAAGATTTAGGTTAGAGTTAAATCAGGGTTATAGTTAGGTTAGGGTTAAATGTAGGTTAGGGTTACGTAAGGGTTAGGGTTAGATTTAGGTTAGGGTTAAATCAGGGTTATAGTTAGGTTAGGGTTAAATGTAGGTTAGGGTGACGTAAGGGTTAGGGTTAGATTTAGGTTAGGGTTAGGTTTAGGTTAGGGTTAAATCAGGGTTAGGGTTAGATTTAGGTTAGGGTTAAGTCAGGGTTAGGGTTAGATTTAGGTTAAGGTTAAATCAGGATTAGGGTTAGATTTAGGTAGGGTTAAATCAGGGTTAGGGTTAGATTTAGGTTAGGGTTGAGTAAGGGTTAGGGTTAGAATTAGGTTAGGGTTAAATCAGGGTTAGGGTTAGATTTAGGTTGGGGTTAGATTTAGGTTAGGGTTGAGTAAGGGTTAGGGTTAGATTTAGGTTAGGGTTAAATCAGGGTTAGGGTTAGATTTAGGTTAGGGTTAAGTCAGGGTTAGGGTAAGATTTAGGTTAGAGTTAAATCAGGGTTATAGTTAGGTTAGGGTTAAATGTAGGTTAGGGTTACGTAAGGGTTAGGGTTAGATTTAGGTTAGGGTTAAATCAGGGTTATAGTTAGGTTAGGGTTAAATGTAGGTTAGGGTGACGTAAGGGTTAGGGTTAGATTTAGGTTAGGGTTAGGTTTAGGTTAGGGTTAAATCAGGGTTAGGGTTATATTTAGGTTAACGTTAAGTCAGGGGACTACTGTAGATTCGGTCTTGTTTTATCCGGATCTTCTTACCGGTTCTGGATCAGGTCCGTCACGTAATCCTTTCCGGACTTCCGCTTCCCGCTGAAGACCAGCACCAGTCTGGGTTGGGGGTGTGGGTCCCCCATCGGTCGGGCTCCGGAGTGAGACGTGCAGCAGGTGGCCCGGCGTCCTCCCGTCAGGCTCGGGCGTCGGACCCTCCCCCCGGTACCGTACCGCACAGACACGTGGTGGTCCCGCAAAATGAAGCGGCGGAGCAGCGTTTCGCGCCGCCTGCGGGTCCGGCCGATCAATATCCGATAGTCAACGAAATCGATAATTCATCACCTGATCGCGACGCACTTTTTCGGAATGAAGCCGGTGTCAGCCAGAGAACGCGCTGAGCGTCTACGTGACGCGTTCCGGGGGCGGACGATCCTCGTCAGCGCTGGACTGAACCACTGACGGGGAGCGGGGGGGGCGCTTTAATCCGGTCCGACCAGAAACAACAGACGGTCAGACGGTCGGTTCCGGTTTGGGAACGAGTCCACCGGTTCAGCGCTCAGATCCTCCGCAGAGACGTTGGCCCGTGTGTGTGACGTCACACTACAGCTGGAAACACCGACCCGGAAGAGCCCCCCCCCTTCCGGGTCGGTGTGGATCCCGTGTTGATTCAACTGATCGATCGATAAATGTGTTCAATATCTCCTGAGTTTTGTCTCGTGTTTAACGCGAATTAAACACGATATTAACCTGTTAGTTATTATTAACCTGTTAGTTATTATTAACCTGTTAGTTTTTAACCTGTTAGTTATTATTAACCTGTTAGTTATTATTAACCTGTTAGTTATTATTAACCTGTTAGTTTTTAACCTGTTAGTTATTATTAACCTGTTAGTTATTATTAACCTGTTAGTTATTATTAACCTGTTAGTTTTTAACCTGTTAGTTATTAACCTGTTAGTTATTATTAACCTGTTAGTTTTTAACCTGTTAGTTATTAACCTGTTAGTTATTATTAACCTGTTAGTTATTATTAACCTGTTATTATTAACCTGTTAGTTATTATTAACCTGTTAGTTATTATTAACCTGTTAGTTATTATTAACCTGTTAGTTGTTAACCTGGTAGTTGTTATTAGCCAGAGAACCCGGAGAGAACCCCCCAGACAGGGGAGCACGAGACCTCCACACAGGGCGGGACTCGAACCCGGAGCCGATGAAGTAAAAACAGAACTCAGTTGTGGTTGTAAATAAACTCAGATAAACTTTATTGATTTTGAATATTTGTAAACGAAGCATTGATTTTCTGCTTTCACACGTAAACGAGCCAATAGGAGAGCAGCAGGGGGTGGGTGGGGTCACTTCTTGAAGAACTTCTTGTTGAGGAGGAAGATGAGCAGGTTGACGTTGACCCGGGCTTTATCGAACATCTTCATCACGGCCACGCCCTCGTACTGCAGCTGCAGCAGGTCCTGGACAGAGACGTGTGTGTGAGAGTGTGTGTGAGAGTGTGTGTGTCACACCTCAACTAGCTGCTAGGTGGGGGCGGAGCTTCTACCTGGTAGCGGAGCAGGAACTCCTCCATCTCCACGCCCAGGAAGCGAGCCTTCACGGTGAAGCTGCCTCGCTCCGGCCCGGCGGCGATGTCGAACAGAACGTTCTTAAACCTGGAGGGGGTCCACAGCTGAGTGTGTGTATGTGTGTGTGTGTGTGTGTGTGTGTGTGTGTGTGTGTGTGTGTGTCTCACTGAGTAGCTGGTAGGTCCTCGATCTCCAGCAGCACTCCCTTCTCCTGCAGCCGGGCGGCGCTGTAGCTCAGAGCCGGACGCTTCTTCTTCCCTTTGCTCTCTGCTGCCTTCTTATTGGTGGCTTTGCTGAAACACACGACCAATGAAGGACCAGTGAGACGATGCTGGGAACGCCTCCAGCTGATTGGGCGGAGCAGGAAACGAGTCGCTCCTCGAAGACAGGATGAAGCTGTAACCACTGAGTCATGCTAATGTGTTAGCGTGAGCTAACATACATTTAAGAATAAATAGAAGATTTACAGATTTTTAACTTTTCATGTCGGCTTTGAGCGTTTTTGTCGTTCCACACGCCACTCATCACGTTCGTACCAAAATACAATCCACTTCCTGTAAGTGACACCACAAACAGGAAGTGACATCATTCAAGAGCTTGAAGAGTAGACGTTCAAACGGTGACTTTTGATTCTTCTTTTTCAACGTTTTTGTATTTTACTTTAAACCTGTGTTCAGCAGAGCGTCTCCAACGCCACGCTGACAGACAGACGAATAAAATGGTTTTTTCATCAAATTTTCAAAATACATATTTTTCTGAATCGTGTTTTATGTTCGACCTAGTTTCAAGCTAACTGTGATGTTAGCTTTTAGCTTAGTGTGTGTGTGTGTGTGTGTGTGTGTGTGCACCTGTTGACAGTCAGGTTCTCCAGACAGGAAGTGATGTAATGGCGGTAGTAGTCCACCTGCTCGCTGTGGAACTGACTCTTGGCCTGCAGGCGGCTGAGCGTCTGGCGGAGCTTCTGAAGCTCCGCCCCCCGCCGCTGGCGGTGCAGACGCTGCTGACGGATGTCCTGAGGGGGCGGAGTTATGACCTCATTACCATTCTGTCCAGTAGGGGACAGATCTGGATATCCGTGTGTCAGCTGAGGCTCCGCCCACAGACGTGACATCACGATTTTGTCTACCGGTTACCTTGGCGATCATCTGCAGGATCTGGTTCTCTGTGTGGGGGGGGGTCAGCACCCCCAGGCCCTCGAGACGACGAAGACTCCTCTGGATCTTCCTCTTCTTCTCCTCCAGCCTCAGGTTGCCATTGGCAACCAACGACTGGTTCCTCTTCAGTTTGTCAGGCGTGGCGGCGTCCTGACGAGCACGCCGCTGCACCAGCCAATCGTGACACACTTCCTGTGGGGGAGGAGCAATGGCTAGAGCTGACCTGAGCTTCACCTGTACCTGTGTGTGTGTGTGTGTGTGTACCTGGTCATGTGACGCAGACGCTCTCAGGATGTGACTCAGAGAGTCACCTGACTGAGTCCTGATGACGTCGATGATCAGCTGCTTGGTGCTGGACCACAGGAGAAACCCGTCAGCTCACCTGCTAGCATGCTAAGCTACCTGAGCAGGTCAAATGCTAACATGCTAAGCTACCTGAGCAGTAGCGCTCTGACGTTAGCCTTGTCTTCAGACTCGTCGAAGACGTCGAACTTGTTGGTGAGCGTCAGAGAGACCATGTGACAAGACTCTGGGTCAGCTGACTCTGAGGGGCAGACAGAACCGCTGAGACCCAGTGTGTGTGTGTGTGTGTGTGTGTGTGTGTGTGTGTGTGTGTGTGTGACCCAGTCAGAACCGTACCGGTAGCACTGGTTGTAGAACCCGTGAGGCTGTGCAGGGTGGGGACGGCACCGAGATCCATCAGCAGGAGCCTGAGGGGGTCGGAGGGGTCCGGACACAAGACGTCCTGGTGCTCCAGTAGCAGCTGCACACACACACACACACACACACACACACACACAGAGACACACACACACACACACACACACACAGACACACACACACACAGAGACACACACACACACACACACACACACACACACACACACACACACAGAGACACACACACACACACACACACACAGACACACACACACACACACACGGTGAGAACCACTGCTGGTTGAGTTAGGTTCAGCTAACCCATCGGGCCCTGCTGACCCGTCGGGGGCCCTGCCGACCCGTCGGGGCCCCTGCTGACCCGTCGGGGGCCCTGCCGACCCGTCGGGGCCCCTGCTGACCCGTCGGGGGCCCTGCTGACCCGTCGGGGGCCCTGCTGCCCCGTCGGGGGCCCTGCTGACCCGTCGGGGGCCCTGCTGACCCCTACCTGGTGCGTGTGCAGCAGCTCGCTGACGGACACGTAGACGACGGGTCTGGTGACGACCAGCTGCTCGGTGAACTCGTCCACGTCGAAGCGCTCCTCGGGCTCCGGGACATCACACACCCCCACCAGGAAGCGCCTGTGGACGCCAACAGAAAAGGTGTCAGGTGTGATCCGATGCCCCGGGGGGGTAAGAGGTCAGAGGTCGCCGACCTGAAGCGGCTGTGGGTGTGGCTGATGTACTGGTTCAGGGCTCTGACGTGGTACCCCTCCCCGTGGAAGTGCTTGTGGGCGGCGGCGTGCTGCAGCATGCGGGCGATGGAGCCCAGCAGGTGGCGCTGTTCCGGCGTGAGGGCGGAGCCGGCGGTCCGGTCCACCACGTCGAAGCCGTCCGGCGCCACGATGGCCGGGTTCATGTAGCGGTAGTACACCAGGTTACCCACGATCTGAGGGGGCAGGGGGCGGGGCTCAGGGGTACAACACGGCTTGATGCTAACAAAACTAGCGCTAAGGGGACTAACTCCTCCCCCTACCTTATAGAGCTCCTCCTCATTGGCCCCAGGAAACTTGGAAGCCAGAGCGTCTCTGAGGACCTTCGCCGTGTAGCGTAACCCGTAGCTACAGACACACAGGACACGGCAACGTGAGGGCGGAGCCTAAGGGAGGGGTGGAGCCCTACAGCAGTGGGCGGGGCTTACGGCAGCTTGTGCAGGCTGGCGGTGATGGCCTTCAGGAGGCGGTCCGTCAGGTTCTTCAGGTTGACGATGGCGATGTCGATGCGGCGCTGCACCTCGGGGTGTCCCAGGGCGTCGGCCGGCGACACGTCGTAGGGCAGCGAGCTGGGGGGGCAGAACAGAGACCAATCAGCACACGGCTGCCTGACGGCGCCCCGCCCCCTCCGGGCCCCGCCCCCTGACCTCTTGCGTCCCGTCTGCGTCTCCGTCTGGTTGATCCAGGTCTTGTAGACATCCAGCGGGTCGGTCCTGATGCTGAGGGCGGGGTCCAGCAGCACGTCCTGCAGCGCCGGCCCCAGGGCCTCCCTCAGGGCTCCGCCCCCGTGGGCGTGGCGGTAGAAGTTCACCAGCATCCTGATGACGGCGGGGTTCCCTGTGACCACGTCCTGTGGCCGCTCCACCTTCAGGCTGGGGGCGGAGGCACGTCAGTGGGCGGGGACACGTCAATGGGCGGAGACACGTCAGTGGGCGGGGTCACGTCAGTGGGCGGGGACACGTCAGTGGGCAGGGACACGTCAGTGGGCGGGGACACGTCAGTGGGCGGGGACACATCAGTGGGCAGGGACACGTCAGTGGGCGGGGACACGTCAGCGGGCGGGGACACATCAGTGGGCAGGGACACGTCAGCGGGCGGCGGCGTGCTCACCTGATCTCATGGCGCAGCGCGGCGGTGAACAGCTGCAGCAGCAGGTACGCCTCCCGCCGGGCGGCGCCGTAGCCGAACAGACTAAACACCAGCATCTCCATGAAGGGGGCGGAGCCTACCTGGGGCATCAGCACCACAAGCCGGGCCAGGTACAGCGGCTGCGTCTGGAACGCCACACACGCTCAGCGACGCCCACGCTAACGCTAACGCTAGCGCGAACGCCTCCTACCTGCAGCAGGTAGAACAGATGCTGGTACGCCTCCAGCCGCTGGCGCCGCTCGCGGCTCAGCGCCTTCAGCCCGTGGCTCCGCCCCCCGTCCATCAGGTCTGACAGCTGCTCCTTGTTCTTCTTTGTCAGCTTCTTGCAGTGAGACACCACTTCCTGTTTGGAGACGCAGGTGCGTCAGCGCCGTCGAGGACGACGCGGCGCCCCGCCCCCTGCTGCTGCCCCGTCCCCTGCTGCTGCCCCGCCCCCTGCCACCCCGCCCACCTGCAGCGTGGCCCGGTTCCGGACCAGCAGGCCGATCTTCAGGTCCATCAGGTCCAGGTCCGCCTCCAGCTGCCGGTTGGAGCGGATGCTCCTCACCACCTCCTCCCGCAGGCGCAGAAGCTCCGCCTCCTCTCTGATGTCACCGGCGCCCAGGTCCAATAGGTGGACGAACTTCCTGACCACGGCCAGAGGGGGCGTGGCCGAGTGCACCAGCATGTGGTAGTCGCCGCGGGCGCGATAGGCCCTGAAGAAGGCCTGGATCCTGATGACGGCGTCCACCTGAGGAGCATCACACGCAGGATTGTGATTGGCTGTCGGACCCATCAAACCCCCGCCCCTGCAGACGCTGTCTGGCGTGGACTCGCTCACGTGTCGCCTGAAGAACCTCAGCCGCCGCCGGTACCGCCTCCTCGCCGACCACATCTTCACCAGCGACTGGATCTGACACACACACACACACACACACACACACACACACACACGCTCCGGTCAGCAGCAGGCCCCGCCCCCAGCCACAGGCATCGGCTGATGGTTACCTTGACGACAGCCCTCCAATTGGCGTAGAGGAACTGCAGCCGCCGGCGGTACGCCCTCTGCTGGACGAACCTCCTCCAGTGCGCCTGAGCAGACAGGAAGTGTGTCAGACACGCCCCCCACACCACGGGGCGGCGGCTCCACCCCATGCGTGGGCTGACCCTCACCTGGATGGTGACGACGGCGGGGGTCTGACTCATCAGGTAGCGGCGCCGAGCCCCCGCCTCCCGGCGCACCAGGAAGCCCCGGCTGGCGGCCTGCAGGCGGACGAGCAGCGCCTCACGGCTCCGCCAGAGGGCGCCGCGGCAGTGAGACGCCGACACGCCGCTCACCACCTCCTGCAGACGTGACATCACAGATGACATCACCGCAGGTGACCAATCACAGGAGGGGGAGGGGCCTCCTTGAAATTGGGAAAGAGTCCCTAGAACCTCTGACCCTCAGGCGTGTGACCTCTGACCCTCAGCTGTGTATGACCTCTGACCTGTAGGTGCTGCTGGTCCAGGAACAGGCTGTTGTGCAGGTATCCCTGTGGCTCCTCCCACTGGCCCTCCAGGCGCTGCAGGTGAAAATAGTAGAGCGACCCGTCGCTCTGCCTCACGCCGACCCACGGGCTCCTGTTGTCCCCTGGAGAGACAGACAGGTCACCCGTCGCTCTCTCAGAGCCCATCTCCACGGGGCCCCGCCCACGCCACGCCACGCCTACCTCTTTGCTTCCTGTCTGCCAGCAGAGCGCTCAGGTGTGTCTGGTAGTCGGCGGCGCAGGCAGAGAGTATCCCCTGCAGCCGGACCTCCGGCAGCGACAGAACCCGAAGCGTCTGATTGGCTCGATTCTCCTTGATGGCCTGGTTCACGGCGGCGAGCGCCATACACACTGCACACACACACGTTAAACACACACGTTAAACACACACACACACGTTAAAAACACACACACGATCAGCCAATCAGCTCACTCTTCAGAGCGCTCTGCCCGTCCTGATTGGCTCTGCTCACGGCTTCCTGGATATCAGCCAACCACAGCTCAGCTCTGGGGTCTCTGCTCACCTGGAGAGACGTGGGATGAGTGGTGGTCGGATGCGTCGGGGCGTGAGATGCGTCGGCTGTGAACTCACCTGTGCCCTGTGCTTCCTGCTTCTGGTCAGGTGGGTCAGGTAGCGCAGGGCGTTGTCCCGGGACACGCCCTCCACGCCACTAGAGGGCAGCAGCAGAGCTGACAGCAGCTGCTGGGCGTCGCTGCGGACGACGGCCTGGTTAATCCGACCCAGGGCCACCAGCTCTGGAAGGTCAGAGGTCACACACAGGTGTCGTTACCGTGTAGCGTGTTAGCGTGTGTAGCTAACATGTAGCGTGTTAGCACTAGCGTGTAGCTGAAGTGTAGCCTGTGTCCGTACGTTGGTGCTCGTCCTGCGCGGCGTTGTTGACAGCGTTGACTTCCTGTTGCAGCTGATTCCAGGTTAACAGATCTTTGACTTCCTGCTTCACAGCAACCAGACGCCTGAAGTACCTGTGGACGTGATGACATCATCATCAATGATGACATCATCATCATCAGTGATGACATCACCACCATCACTGAGGTGATCACGCCGTCTGGAGGTCCTACCTGTCCAACAGCGTCGGGTCAACCTCTGACAGTCCTGCAGAGGAACTGACCAATAAGGAGCTGAACTGCTGCAGAAGCCCCGCCTCCAGCGCCTGATTGATGAGAGCGACAGCTGACAGCATCTCCACGGCAACAAACAGCTCCTCCTGCTGCAGCTCCTCCTGGGGACAAACCATGTGATCACGTGGCCTGAGCACGTGCCGTGTGGGTGTGGCCTCTGTCTGTCAGGGGCGTGGCCAGCCATACCTGTGGCGCCCGGCGCTGCAGCCGCTGCAGCTCCCGGTGGTAGAGCGACGCCGCGAAGGGGAACACCTGAGGCAGCTGGAGGTCAGAGGTCATCAGGCAGCTGAGGGTGTGTCGGGGGTCGTCCCGACGCAGCGACGCGTTGACGCTCTGCACCGCCGCGTGCACTGGACACACACCACACACACACACACACACACAAATAGCTTGAGATGTCGGTCACCCGTCGGGTGTTGCCCGTCGGGTGTCGCCCGTCGGGTGTCGCCCGTGGGGCGTAGGGCTCACCGCTGGCGGCCCGGTGGGCGTGGTGGTTGGCGATGGTGACGGCGTCCTGCAGCTCGTGGGGTTCCAGGGGGTCAACACAGCCCTGGTCCTGGGGTCAGAGGTCACACAGAGGTACTGAGTCAGCCGACTGATGACATCATCGGGGGCAGCCAATGGGAGCGTGCGTACCAGAGCCTTCTGCTGGCGCCCCGCTGACAGCTGCTCCAGGTACCAGGGCCCGTTGTCCCTCCGGAGGCCCCTGAGGGCCAAACATGGCAGCTGCAGTGCAGCGAGGAGGAGGAGCTCGTCTGAGGCGTCCAGCGCTTCATCCACCGTCTCCACCGCTGATCGCACTGATCACATGATCAATACCGTCACCGTTCATCAGCTGGGTTCTGATTGGTCGGCTCAGGAGGCGGGGCTTACCATTGACGGTGTGGATGCTGCTCTGGATCTCCGTCCGGGTCAGGAGCTCCTCGTAGACGTCCTGGTGCTCCAGGGCCCCACGCTGACACACCATTACCACTGATTACTGATCTGATTATTGATCACTGATCACATCTGATTATTGATCACTGATCACATCTGATTATTGATTACTGATCACATATTGATCCACAGTGACAGGACAGACGCGTCCACTGAGAGACAGAACAACGGAGCGTCAGAGTGACCAGCTGTCCTGATGGCTGAGCACAGCTGACCAATCAGAGTCTCACCCTGCTGGCTGCTCGCTCCTCCTTGGCCCGTTTGGCTTGACGCAGCACTTCCTGGTACACGCCCATCAGCGCCTCCTGCAGGTCGCTCAGCAGGGCGTTGGGGTTCCTCAGCGCCGCCGCCGTCGCCTCCACCCGGCCCCGCCCCACCGCCTCATTGATGGCGATCACCGCCACATGGACTGATGGGAAAATAACATCAGGTCACCACCAGGCCCCCACCCCCTCCTGCATTAGTCCCCACCCCGCTCCCAGTGTGTGGCTGACGTCCAATCAGCTGTCAGCCCGTCTCACCCGCCGCCTCGTCTCCTGACAGCTCATTGGCCAGAACTCCTCCGATCTTACTGAAGGCCGGCATCTGGAGCCCGTATTGATCCAACGCCAGCTGAACGTTATTGATCTCCTCCTCTGGACACACACACACTCTAAATATCACACGTTGATCCATCATGGCTGCCCCCCCCCACACACACACACACACACTAACTCACCAGTGAACTTGACTTTTCCACACAGGTCATGAATCTGTGGCGCCAAACCCCGTCTGTGCAGGAAGAGACTGCAGACAGACAGACAGGTGAGTGGAGGACAGACAGACAGACACAGACAGACACAGACAGACAGACAGACACAGACACACACAGACAGACACACACACAGACAGACAGACAGACAGACCTGAGGGCGTGGACACAGTAGACGACTCTCGGCATGTTCTTCTTGTCGTACACGTCTGTAGTTTCTGGGTGAAAGATCTGAAAACAACCAATGACGATTACTAGTGATCAATACTGTGATCAGCTGATCAATACTGTGACTACATGACGGACACTCATGTGTGGCCCCACCCACCGCTGGCAGGCCAACGGCCGTCATGGCGTCCCTCCAGTGGTTGATGTTGTCCGTGTGACGGAACTGAAGGCCCAGCGTCTGTTCAGATCAACACACAGCTGTTAGTGTGTGTGTGTGTGTGTGTGTGTGTGTGTGTGTGTGTGTGTGTGTGTGTGTGTGTGTGTGTGTGTGTGTGTGTGTGTGTGTGTGTGTGTGTGTGTGGACCTGGTAGCGGAGCTGCTCGGGGTCGTAGATCTTCTTCACGGCGTGGGGGGCGAACTGCTGACCCAGCTTGGCGAGGATGACACCGTTCCTAAGAGCCTCCTCCAGCTCAGTGGGGGGAGGAAGTTCCTCATCCAGACACGCCTCCATCCACCTGCCAACGCAGTGATGTCATGAGTGACGGAGGAGGAGCTAACCCTCACCCCGACCCCCACCCTGCTGACCTCTTGGCCTCCTCCAGCCTGCACAGGTACTGATAGGCCACATTCTGGCTGCGCTGCTCGTCCATCTGCTCCGCCGTCAGCCGCTCGTCTGCAAAAAGACACGCCCCCTCAGGTGAACACGCCCCCTCAGGTGAACACATGTTTATGTTTACACTGTTCATAACAACACACATAATCAGACAGGCCTCTTCTCTGTCTGTTTTTAAATCTCGCGTGAAGACCTACCTCTTCTCCTTGGCTTTTAACATCTAGATAGACACCTGATTTTATTTTGTCTTATCTTTTTTATCTTACTTTTTATTGCTCTGATTATTTGCTTTTGTTTTTATCCATATTTTATGTTTTTAGTTGATTAACTTTACTAATAATATTTGAGCCATTTTGTCTTTTATCTATGTTTGTTCTTTTTTATTCATTCGCCTGTACAGCACTTTGGTCGACTGCGGTTGTGGTAAAGTGCTCAACAAATAAAGTTTGGATTGGATTGGATTGGATTGGCATAATGCTGCCACGATATGAAGCACATTCTGACGGACGTCTTTACAGGTTTTCAGTTTATTTCTTTGTTTTTTATGTTTTCATTACTAAACTGTGGTGAGACCAGCGATGTTGTTTGGTCTAGAGACAGTGTCACTGAGGAAAAGACAGGAGACAGAGCTGGAGGTAGCAGAGATGAAGATGCTGAGGTTCTCTCTGGGAGTGACCAGGATGGATAGGATCAGGAATGAGTCCATCAGAGGGACAGCACATGTTAGAGGTTCTGGAGATAAAGTCAGAGAGGCCAGACTGAGATGGTTTGGACATGTCCAGAGGAGAGAGAGTGAATATATTGGTAGAAGGATGCTGAGTTCTGAACTGCCAGGCAGGAGGCCTAGAGGAAGACCAAAGAGGAGGTTTATGGATGTAGTGAAAGAGGACATGAAGGTAGTTGGTGTGAGAGAAGAGGATGAGAAGACAGGGTTAGATGGAGGACACTGATTGGCTGTGGAGACCCTGAAGGGAAAAGCCCAGAGGAGGAGAAGTATTTATTATCATCACCCTGAACTGTTTCTATCCTACATTCCTGTTTATTGTTTAATGTGCTGTCAGTCGCCCCTTGGGGAAAAATAAAGTTTTTTGAATTGAACTGATGTGAACAGGTGACCCAGCTGTTTGGTGGGCTCGACCTCCACAAGCAAAAACACACAGGTGTGTGTTCTGTTGATCACGTGACTGACACGTCATACCATTAAAAACATCGACCTCTAAATAAACATGATAAACAGCCCTGCAGATCAATGACAGCAGCTATCGATCAGCCCCCTCCCCACCCGACTCACAGCGGCCGGGTCCGTCTGGGTCCTCCATGTTCCCGGAGCTCCCGCCTCTCCCTCCCGGCTTCGCTCCTTCTTCCCTCTCCTCTCGCGGCTCAAACGGTTTTTATTCCCGGTAAAAGTTCACCGGTGAACCTCTTCGGACTCGTCTCTCCTCCGGTTCAGACTGGCCGCTGCTCGGCGCTACTTCCGGTCTGCAGTTTGAAAACTCCCGCCGAGCTCTGATTGGACAAGCGAGCAGAGGCTTCTCCCATTGGCTGGAAGGTAGCCGCGTTGGATTGTGGGATATAGTTTTAAAATTAAAAAGAAAAAAAGACCCGCTAAACTTTATTTTCTGCTCTAAAACTGACGTCAGACCCGCCGTTTTTTCTTTATTTGTCTTTCTCTTTTCAAGGTGCTTTTCGTATGGACGCGGATGTTGTCATGTTTCCATAGCAACAGAGTACCCCACAGCCGGAAGTTCACGGGAGACGTTACCGGATGCGTCACCAAGTTAGAAAAGAAAGGTTAGTTATTCTGCATCGTAACATTATTCTTATTTACATTATTAATATAGTAATACTACTAACAACAACAACAATAATGTTAATAATAATAGCTACTAGTATCATTATGCTATACGTACGCTGTAATTGATCTGCTTCCACGTCCATCATTGGATATTAAATTTGCTATTTGTTCTTTAATGGGTATTATTCTATTTAATTCTGCTATTTATTGTCAGCCAGGGAGTTTAATCTGTTTTCTATTGTTCTGTTCTGCTGTTTTGTAAAAGTTTTCTACTATTCTGTATTTTATTCTGTCCACATAGAACCCCCCCCTTCATCGAGTTGGTATCTTCCGGGTCAAGGGTCATATCCGGGAACAAGATGGCGTCCGCGGCGCTCCGTAGAACAGCCCCGCTGTTCCGGTGTTCGACCGCCTCCCTCCACCGGGTGAGCAAACGGTTCGGTAGCTGCGTCACAACCGACCTGACGTCAGCGGGCTGTGACGTCAGAGAGAAACGACAGTGACTGCTGCTCGCACACAATGACGTGTGGTCGCGTGACGCTGTACGTAACATTCAGACGCTTGGTTGGTGACGTCAGGTGTCACGTGGTGTTGTGCAGAGGCAACACTTCCGTAAACATATCCCACTCTTCCGTAATAAATTATAAACAAAAAGACCCGCTAAACGCTTCCGGGTTTGTGGGCGGGGCTCACGCGGACGGGCCAGAAACAAATCAGACAGCTTTTATTCTTTTACCGGAAACATGACGTCATTCGTGAACTTTGTGATTCATTTGTAGAGAAACATGCTCGTGATGACGTCACACAACAGAGGCCGTTTTATGTAGTTAATCGTTGTCATGTCGTTGCCGTTAAATGAGATCGAGCTGTAGGCTGGTCATGTGACCACCAGGTGGGGCCACTAACAGGAAGTCAGTTTAAGGTAAACGAAGTGTCCGAATGTCATCCTTCAGGTGTGGTTCCACCGCTCGCCGGTTCCTCAGGGGTCCAGTTCCCCCCCGTCAGGGTTCTTCACGCCTGCCGATGATGTCATGCTGCCGCCAGGAAGCTTCGCCAACAGGGTGGCGTTCATCACGGGAGGGGGGACGGGCCTGGGCCGGGCCATGACCGCCACCCTGTCTCAGCTAGGGGCTCAGTGTGTCATCGCCAGCAGGTCAGGGGTCACTGCTGCCCCACCTGGACAGGTGACGTCACTGCAGGTGTTCAAGGAGCTCACCTGTTCTCACCTGTTGGTTTCAGGAAGCTGGACGTCCTGCAGCAGACAGCCGAGGAGATCAGCAGCCAGACCGGAAACCAGGTCAGTAACAGATCCAGAACCCGTCTGTAGGGGTCCTGTCCAGTCTGACCCGGGCTCTGGGCCAGTCTGACCCGGGTCCCCCGTGTCCTCAGGTCCACGCGGTTCAGTGTGATGTCAGGGACCCTCAGGCCGTGGCTCAGTGTGTGGACCGGATGGAGGCCCTGACAGGACTGCCAGACGTAATCCCTCACACACACAGACACACACACACACACACACACACACACACGTTACCCAGGTGATGCTTCCTGCTGCAGGTGGTTGTCAACAACGCAGCCGGAAACTTTGTCAGTCCATCAGAACGTCTGTCGGCCAACGCCTGGAGGAGCATCACCGACATCGTGCTGAACGGGACCGCCTTCGTCACCCTGGAACTGGGCAAGAGGCTGATCCAGAGCCAGAAAGGTCAGAGGTCATCATGGGCTGATACAGAGCCAGAAAGGTCAGAGGAAGAAGGGAGTGATAGAGGAGGAGTGATAGAGGAGGAGTGATAGAGGAGGAGTGATAGAGGGAGGCAGTGCAGCAGCTTTTAAAGGAGTGGGACCAGGTGTGAACGGTAAACAGGATTAGAACCTGTTGCTAGGAAACGGTTCCTGAACAGATTCTAACAGGAAGTGAACTCTGGGTAATTTCACTCTAATTCGGTTATAACTGACTGTTGGCTCTGGGGCCCCGCCCCCATTGGATGGACTAACGGTTGGTTGTCGTTGGTTGTTGCAGGTGCGTCCTTCCTGGCCATCACCACCATCTACGCCGAGTCGGGGTCAGGGTTCGTGGCCCCCAGCGCCTCAGCGAAGGCCGGCGTGGAGGCGCTGTACAAGTCCGTCCCCCTGGCTTCAGATCCCGCCCACTGATGTCATGACATCATGTCGGTCGTCCCTGAGGCGGTTGCCATAGCAACGCTGTGCTGTGTTTCAGGTCTCTGGCTGCTGAGTGGGGGCGCTACGGTCACAGGTTCAACATCATCCAGCCCGGACCAATCAGGACCAAGGTTCTCGCCGCTGATGCTCATGCTAGAGGCTAGCTGCTAGCTCTGCTAGCTGCTAGCGGCTCGATAGTTTACCCGCTGTTGGTGTTTAGGGGGCGTTCAGCCGTCTGGACCCGACCGGCGCCTTCGAGAAGTCCATGATCTCCAGGATCCCAACGGGGCGACTGGGAACACCCTCCGAGATCGCCAACCTGGCGGCGTACGTTAGCAGCGGCTACGCTAGCTGGATGTCCGGAGCAGTGAGTAGCTCTGATGGGCGGTCCACACCAGTCCCAGGTCCAGATCAGTCCTGGATCAGGGTGAGTTTCACGTGGAACCGTTTGTCCTCAGGTGATCCGGTTCGATGGAGGTGAATACGTGTCGATGGCTGGAGAGTTTAACGAGTTGCGGCGGGTGAGTGAGACAGACGGGCAGACAGACGGGCAGACAGACGGGCAGACAGACGGGTAACGTTAACAGTAAATGCTGACTGCGTTCTCTCAGGTGACCCCGGATCAGTGGAAGATGATGGAGACGATGATTCGAAGCACTAAAGGATCCTAGAACGCTCCAGCAACCCTATTGGTCCACGACAACCAACCAGATTACAGCGTGCCGGTGACCCTACCCCCCTGCTGATGTCACCAGGGGGAGGTACTTCCCTCGTCACGGAGGAACGACAGTCAGGAAGTAGCGTTAGCTGGTAGGAGGCTAGCGTTGACCAACTGCAGATTCTCAGTGTTCAGCCAATCAGAGTTCAGCTGTTGTGTTTACGTTAATGAGGAAATATTGATGACATCACCGGTCGTTGACATTTACCCATGATGCACTGCAGCTAAACACGGTGTAAAGATAAACGTGTGTTTGTGTCGGGTCCAAAAGGTTCTGAAGCTCGTAAAGTTTCACCAAACAATAAAGTTTTTTCTCCATATTTTATTGGTGACTTCAGTCGGGTGGGCGGTCCTGGCGGGTGGGCGGTCCCGGCGGGTGGGCGGTCCTGGCGGGCGTCAGTGGGTGTTGATGCTCTGCTGCTGGCAGCGACTGATCAGTGATGTCACCAGCTTCTGGAGAACTTCCGCACGCATCTTGCAGATCTCCAGAACCTCCTGGTGGTTCACCTTCTCCTCCCGGCTGTAGTCCAGAGATACCTGCAGCAAAGGACACGCCCATTAGCGCCGCAACGCCAAGGTCACATGACCTGGCTCAGAACATGAACTCACCATGTTGGTGATGAGCGACAGGCCCAGGACTCGGAGTCCGGCGTGCTTCGCCACCGTCACCTCAGGGACCGCACTCATGCCTGGGGGGGGACAGCAGGACTGAGAACCCCGGTCTACAGACCGCCGGCCAGCCCAGAACAACTTCCTGTCTTACCTACGGAGTCGCAGCCCAGGATCAGGAGCATCCTGGCCTCGGCGATGGTCTCGAAGTTGGGGCCGCTCACCATGCAGTAGACGCCCTCCCTGATGAAGTCGCTGCAGCTGAGCTCCGCCCCCACGTCCAGTGCCAGTCGCCGCAGGTCCTTACTGTAGGCGTCCGACATGCAGGGAAACCGGATCCCGAAGCTGCAGATGGAACCGAAAGTTAATGGTCGGTCACTTGTTCACATGTTGGCCCCGCCCCCTTGGCCCCGCCCCTCACCGCTCGTCGTTGGGCCCACAGAGCGGGTGCTGCCCGGCGAACCCCGGCAGGTTGATGTGGTCTTTGACGATCATGATGTCGCCGACCTTGAAGTCAGGACAGAGTCCGCCGGAGGCGTTGGTCACCAGCAGAGACTCCACCCCCATCAGCTTGAACACCCTCACCGGGAAGGTCACCTGAAGGTCACGACCTGTAAGTTTGTGTGTGTACCTGGCAGAGGGAGTAGCGCTCGTACAGGTGTGTTTGTGTGTGTACCTGGCAGAGGGAGTAGCGCTCGTACAGGTGTGTGTGTGTGTACCTGGCAGAGGGAGTAGCCCTCGTACAGGTGGAAGTGACCCTGCATGAACACACAGGGCGTGTCCTCGATGGTCCCAAACACCAGGCAGCCCTCGTGACCCGTCACTGACACACACATCAACATCGAGTTAAATTTATCCGGCTGCAGAGGCCCCGCCCCCATGGGCCCCGCCCCTCTCACCTGTGCTGATGGGGAAGTTGGGGATGTCCTGGTACCTGAAGATCTGCTTGCTGGCGGCGCCGTCGGCCAGCAGGCCGAGGCCGGAGCCGCAGATGACGGCCACCTTGGGCCGGTGGCTCGTCTGAGTCAGGAGCCACTCGGTGGTCAGACGGTACTGCTCAAAGGAGCAGCAGCTGGGGGGGCAACGGGTGAGACGGTAAGGTGAGACGGGGCAGAGGCAACGGGTGAGACGGGGCAGGGGACACGGTCAGGTGCATGCAAGTTAGCCAACAATAAAAGTTAATGTTGGCTAATGCCAGTGCTCAGGGTTTAGCTAATGTGGGCTAATTTAGCTAATGTGGCTAAATTGTAAAAATTAGTCAAATTTAAAAAAAATTAATTAATAACATTAATGTCAGCAGTCAGTGTTTAGCTAATGTTGGCTAATACCAGTGGTCAGTATTGCTTGGCTAACACTGGCTAACATTAGCAGTCAGTCTTGTTTCATGCTCAGAGTAAATCCAACATGGCGTCCTTGTGGGTCCGTTACGTTGCTGGCTGGTTTCCACTGTGTTTCGGTGAGCTAGCGTTAGCATTAGTGGTCCTAGCGACTAGCGGGGACTTACCAGGACTCTGCTTTGCAATGCATCGTTGAAGCGCAGACACACAACTGGGAGAACAGCAGAATTACAGCGAGACTCTGCCCTCCCCTCAGTGGTTCAACAATTCTGGGAGGTCGTTGACTGTGTGTCGGTGACCTTTGACCTCTGTAGTTTACAGAGTTGGGGTTAACGCTCAGCGGGTAACTGCACTGTGCTACATGTGTGACGTCTGCTGGAAACAACAACACAGGTTAAAGGCACTTAGCTAATGCTAATTAGTAACACGAGCTAACAATTACAATTAGTTTATTATTGTACACTAGCAGGTGATCATAGCCAGAATAGATTATTTTGATGAGTTAATAATTAATACTATAATCAATAATCAGTCATTCAGTCTCAGCTGTACAAGTAGACGCTTAAAAAAGAATGAAAATATTTAAATAATGACAAGCTAACGTCTGAATTTTTTTTGTATTGGCTTCTCAATTAGCTTACATCAGCTAATTACCACCATTATTTCTTTTACTAATCAAGCAAAGTACAGCTAATCAATTATTTTCCTTTAGAGATAGTCAGGCTATCTCTAAAGGATAGCATTACTATCCCCTGGTTCCAGGCTTCATGCTAGGCTAGGCTAGGCTAACCAGTAGATGCATCAAGAACTTGTCATTTATTGACCCGCACAAACCCTGGTGTTTGTGTGTCAGGGAGGTGGAGCTGTTTGTCACCATGGGAACGCTTTTACAGGAATCCAGCTCATCAGTTGCCATGGAAACTGTGTTTCCATAATAGCAACTGTGTGTGTGTGTGTGTGTATTTTTGACATCAACTAGCCAACAGTGAGGTCTGACCAGCTGGTCTCCGCTGAGGGTCTGATCACTTCCTGGGTTGAAGTTCCCTGATTGGCTGGAGGGGAGCCGGCGCCCTCATGTGGTCCAATCCGGTCCTGACAGACAGGGGCTCCAACACACAGCTTATGGGGCTCCAGGGCCGGTCAGGCGTGTGTCCATCAATCAACCTGTGTGATGGAGATATGAAGGTCAGCTTCAACTCCCTGAAAGGTCACTTCCTGTGAGCCTCACCTCTACAGGAAGGTTCAAAGGTCACTTCCTGTGAGCCTCACCTCTACAGGAAGGTTCAAAGGTCACTTCCTGTGAGCCCCACCTCTACATGAAGGTTCAAAGGTCACTTCCTGTGAGCCCAGATGGTTTCAGATGGAGGTGTGGTCCTCAGTTTAACACCATGTGATCACTAACACCGGGGGGCCACCCTGGGGGCCCCGGCCCTGGATCTGCTCTGACTGGCTCTGGCTGCTCACACCGGAGGAAGGGGGGAGGGGGAGGAGCGTCGGTGCGGCGGCTCGTCGGTGAACCGTCAGGACCGTCGGTGAAGCACCGGATGATGAAGATGATGAAGATGAGGAGGCTTCAGCTCGGTAAGAGACGGAGAAGCTCCGCGGGTTCCGGTT
This sequence comes from Antennarius striatus, assembly GCF_040054535.1. Classification (NCBI taxonomy): domain Eukaryota; kingdom Metazoa; phylum Chordata; class Actinopteri; order Lophiiformes; family Antennariidae; genus Antennarius; species Antennarius striatus. The sequence goes on along the minus strand of NC_090784.1, from coordinate 24,427,359 downwards.
TCCTTCACCGTCCATCTGTCCTCTGTCGCCATCATCATCATCATCATCATCATCATCTTCATCACCGTGTCTTACCGCGCGCCTCGGTTAACGGTGATTCCACCGCGATCGGGTCAGCGCGCGTGACGATTTGACGGTAATGATGATGATGATGATGAAGATGATGCAGCGAATGCATCTTTCTTCTCGTCGTGTGTGTGTGTGTGTGCGCGCGTGCATGCGTGCACACGTCGCGGGTGCGTTCGTGCTCGCGCGCATCTCGCCACCGTGTCTAATATAGAAACCACTGCGTCAGAGCGGCGCGTGACGTGACGGGGGACGCGGGAAATGTCCGGGTCTGTTCCGCGAGCCGAATTCCTCCGCAGTCCGTGAGCTTCATCATCATCATCATCATCATCATCATCATCACTGAGCAGCTCCTTGCCCGAGTGACAGGTAGAGTCACGTGACTCGGGCAGGTGTCGATCAGGGGTGAAGCACAGACCGGGACCAGAACCCTTCTGGTTACCATGGAAACGAAAACTAAAATTAACACAGAACAGCAAAGACCCCCCCCCATCAGAACCGGTTCTGATCCAGACCCACATGGACTTGATCACATCCTGCAGAAGTTTTTGGTTCTGTTCATAAAAGCCACCGCCCCTCCCCCTCCCACGGACACACCCACTAAGCCCCGCCTCCACGCCGCTGCTGAACAAAGTGCACATCAAACCCAAAACCCACGGAGGGACGACGCGTCACCTAGCATCGTGTAGCATCACATAGCATCAGAGTCACGTAGCTTCGCTTGGCACCATGTATCACTACTAGCAGCTGCTAACCGAGATTTAATACTAGCTGCTATCTGCTAACGGATGCTAACTGCCTTTTCAAATATCTTGGTTGTGGGGTGCGTGATGTTTCCTCACTGGTCCCACCCTGTTCTGTCCCGCCCTCTCAAGGGCGTGGTTACTACCAGTGTTGTGACCTCAGACGCAGAACAATGGCCACGCCCATCCAGCTGACCCAGAGGCTGGTCCGGGGTCAGCCCGTCTGAACTGATCGTCCAGCCTCGGCACACGGCTGACGGCCGCTTGAGTCATCGTTTACGCTTGCGGACAAACGTGAACCAATCAGGGTGAGCAACACACGGAACAAACGTTCACCGTCCAATCAGGACACTTCATCTGGTTTCCAGGTGATTACATCACGCCCCAAAGCAGTGACTGTTGATTCTGTTACTGATGAACAGCCGAGACCAAAGTCCACCTGTGTGTGTGTGTGTGTGTGTGTGGCTCAAACAAACCCCTCCCCCAGGTGACGATGTTCTCAGTTCTTCTCTGATCTCTATCCTGATCTTTTACTTCATTTGTTTCTTAAACTTTTATGTATTTGTATTCATCTAATAAACAAAACACAAAGGGGTTCAGATCCTTCAGGGGCCGACCTAATACCCCCTTCAGAATAGGGGCGGAGCTTATGCCCCCTCCTGACCAGGGGCGGAGCTAATACCTCCTCCAGAATAGGGGCGGAGCTGGTCAGGAGCAAACTCCTCCTGACCAGATGGACAGACATTCCTTTAGGTTCTCCTGCGAGTTTGTTGAACAGGTGTGTGGTCAGGTGAGGGTTGGGTTAGTTAGGGTTAGTCTGGGCTTGTGCTAGCCATTCGCCACAGGCGAAGTAAATTCCACGTGGCTACAAGGTTTTTAGCTTGTGTAGCCACAGTGGCGTTCTTTTTAGGAAAAGACTCACAACTTTTTTGGACTCGCGAAAATCCCCGAGCGCTAACAGAAGAAAACAATAGCATGATGCTATTTCCGCATCCTGATGGAAATAGCCGAAGTGACCCGAATGCTCCCGATCATTAAATATGCACTCAGGTCATGACCTCCTCTCGCACAATGGAAAAAACCTAGGGCTGTCACTTTAAAGCGTTAATTACGCTGCAAATTATGGGCTATAAAAATTAACGCAATTAATCATGAGTGGCAAGTCAATGCCCAAGCATTTTAAATGTGTCCCATTGAGGGACCCGTAGGCTGCAGTGACGTCACTTCCTACCTGCCCCACTAGTCTAAAGCAGAGTGACTGACAACAGAGATGGACGTGACACAGGAGAGCGAGGGAAGACCACCGGGACCTTTGGGAGGAACGTTTATTTCTAAAAAGAACAAAGACGGACTATCAACAAAAACGCAGTGATTCTGCCCCGTAGACCCTCCGTCAGTCTGCCCCAGGGCAGATGTGGCTACACACGTAGTTACCACCAGCAGGTATGAAGGAGGAGTGGATGAATAATGGATCCGATGGAAAGAGTCTTTGAGGGTCCAGAAAAGCGTTATAGAAATCTAATCCATTATTATTATTATTATTATTATTATTATATTATTATTTTTACCTTTGGTTAAAGAGAATCTTCACATCACTGAAGCAGCTCCAGCCTAACGTTTCATTTAAATGTAAAACATGTGAAGGACACAGAGTTGAACGTTATCTCACCCTTTAAAGGAAAAGCCTGTTGACATCTTACTGTTTAGTTTCCTTATTCAGAGACATGTTCTACTAATCATGGTGAATTGCTGTATTGAGTCAGCTTTAGTATTCATTCTGATTGAGAGTCTGCTTCTGTGCCTGTTTGAGACTCAGATTATTTTATTTAACTGTATTCGTATTACCTTTTTCAGAAATGCACCTGACCTCATTGGTTTTCTGATGTTCTTGGCCTTTTTTCTTTTGAATTTCATTAATAAAGCACGCTTAACCAATAAAAATGTGGATTTCAAATCTTCTCTTCTTGGTCAAACCCCCCCCCCCGTAAAGTTTTACTTGTAAGTTTTACTTGGACTAGAAGACATTTTAACTTTGACTTAGACACTTTGATTTTAATAAATTTGATTCTTGGTATTACTCAATGTTACTTGTTTTACTTGCTGTTACAACAAGCTGCTGTCTGGGACACAGAGTGGCTTTTTGTGGTTTACTCAATTCTTCTACACTGAGCCACAGTGGTTAGTCACACTAGCTCCTGGTGCAAGACCAGGTTAGTGTTAAACTTAGGGTTAGTTAGGGTTAGGTTTAGTTAGAGTTAGGGGTGGTGATAGTCAGGGTTCCTTTAGGGAACAAGTTCCGGGTCAGGGTCCCCTCATGGTGGTCCGGTGTGGTCGTACCAATGCCTTTCAGCCAATCACATGTTCTGATGGTTCTGTGGTAACCTCTACCTGACCTTTGACCTCTGTGTCTCGACAGGTCATGTGACTTCTCATGAAGGACGGACAGTCGGAGCTGAACCTGCATCCAGAGAAGAGGTCTGAGGTGAGCTGAGGGATCATGGGAGATGGGGGACCCCTGCGGACTGAGGGGAACGCCCTCCTGAAGGCCGTCTTCCAGGGGAAGCTCCGGCTGACCCGCCTGCTGCTGGAGGGCGGGGCTTACATCAACGAGGGCAACGAGCGCGGGGAGACGCCCATCTCTGCCGCCTGCATCGCCACGTATGACGACTCACAGACCAGGCAGAGGATGGTCCGGTACCTGCTGGAGAAGGGCGCCGATCCCAACATCCCCGACAAGAGCGGGAGGACAGCGCTGATGCACGCTTGCGCCGAGCATGCTGGGAAGGAGGTGGTGCTGCTCCTATTGGAGAACGGCGCTGACCCCAGCCTGAAAGACTACTCCGGCTCGTCCGCCCTGGTCCACGCCATCAACAAGGGGGACCGGGACACCCTGCAGGTGCTGCTGGACGCCTGCAAGGCCAAAGGCAAGGAGGTCATCATCATCACCACCGACACGTCGCCGTCGGGCACCAAGAAGACCAAGCAGTACCTGAACTCACCACCATCACCAGGTGTCGTGGATAAACTATCTCCAGCTTGCATGTCACCCTCCGACGTGGAAATCGGCACCTCCTCGCCGGCAGGGGTCAAGGGCAAAGACGAGGAGGGAGTCTTCAGCTTTGCTCTCACCCTGGCGTTGCCTTCCGCCCGCCCTCCAGGGGAACGGCGGCCGCCGGTACGGAAGCTCCTGAAGAGACTGAACTCGGAGCCGTGGGGCCTGGTGGCGCCCTCGGTCCTCGCCGGTGTCCCACAAGAGAAGAGCGAGGGTCTGGAGGAGGGCGGCTCCGAGCTGAGCAGGACCATCACGGAGATCAACGGCCTGTCCATCACAGAGCCGGCGAGACCTCTTTTGTCACGGCGACACAGCATCGAGACCCATGACCCTTGTTCCCCCAAACTCATTGACCGGTCCTGCTCTGAGGAGTGTCCTCCACTCTCAGGTTCCTCCTGGGCTGACAAGATCCAGCAGCACCAGATCCTTTACCGGAGGAATACCGCCCCAGAGTCCCAGGAGAACGTTGGGGGCCCTGGCGCGGTCCTAGCTCGGGGGCTGGTCCACCCCAAGCTGACCAGGATGGAGCACTACGAGTCAGACAACCACCTCAGTCCAGAGTCCATCCCTGGATCTCCTGACTCGGGCCGGGTGTCGGTGGAGCGAAGAAGGTACAATGCCTCCCCCCTGTCCCTGGCCACCAGCACCTCTCGGGAGTCTCTGGAGAACATCCCCAGTTCGGTGTCCCCCATCACCATCCGCAGGCGTCCGCCAGGGCTCCTTGAGCGCCGGGGCTCCGGGACCCTCCTCCTGGACCACATCTCCCACACCAGGCCCGGCTTCTTGCCTCCACTCAACATCAATCCCCACAGACCCATCCCTGACATCCGGGCCAATGGCAAGCCCGCGTCCCCCACCCACTCCGGGCACAAGATCCTGGTCCCCATGGCACCTGCTTCGCCCAAACGGGGTCCTGACTTCAAGATGAAGAAGAAACTTCTGAGGAGACACTCGATGCAGACGGAGCAGATGAAGCAGCTCTCCACCTTCCAGGAGATCCTGGCCGAGAAGGTCATCGAGTCCAACGGGGATTGATGACGGGACGAACGGAGCAAGGCATGATGGGTTTCTGCAGAGACTTTAAAGAGAGTTTGACAGCTGGATTCTGAATGTTTTTCCCCAAATGGAATCTGGTTCTGAAGTTCATCTAAAAGTCGATCAAACCACATCTACTGAGAGCAGGCCACCTTTCTGCGCCTGCGCCTTTAAATGTTAATGAGCTCCATCTGTCAACGCCTGTTACACGCCCCCTGTCACGGTGCGCATGGGGCTAATAGTAGCATGTGCTGACGTTTAAGGTGGATGTACCAGGTGCTCCCCGAGATTAACACCCAACCTACGAACATTCGTAGATACAAACAACTGCTGACGGATGTCTAAAATGTTGTATCACGTTCGGACGTTTGTATTTTGAACCGCGTGCCACATCTGGCGAGTTCCCCACCTCCGCCAATCAGCACTGCCCATACGATCATCTCCAACACTCCCCTCGACTTGATAGGTTAGATTCAAATTCAATAAATAGCCACTTCAGAGGTTGTGGACGTCTGTAAACACAGCTGACGCGCATGTCTACACGCTGCCTGCGTGTAGACATGCCATCTGGACACAGCAGATATTTAAGATAGTGACCCGAGATGAGGGAAGTTTTCAGTTCCAGAAAGAAAGGTAACTACCCCCCTCCAACTGATAACAGACATCTAAAACCAGCTAATGGAAGCTAACTTGTCCAGACTCCGACCCTGTAGTCCGTATCGGTCGTCTCGGTCTCTGGTCGTCTGGACATGTTAGCAGACGTTTTAACGGGACAGCCAAACTCCGACATGGAGTGAACCAGTTAGCCAAACACAAGCTGACTGGGGCTATGCAAATCACTCCAGTCGTTAGGTCCTGTCGTGACCTGATTCTGATCAGGACCATTTCACCAGTTTGTGGATGAACAGTCGATCCAGGACCCGGTTGTTTTCCAGGTTCTAGAGCTGGTAGGGTTAGACAGGACAACCAGATGTAGAGATAATAGGACCCCTTTAAGCTCAAAGCTATTAAACCAGATTTAGTTTGTTTCTAATGTTAGCTTCATGTGCTAAACTTCTGTGCAACAAACCAAAAACAAACATCTTTGCTGCTTCAACGACACCTGAAAGAAAAAAAAATCAACGTTCTTCTGATTTACTACTAGAGTTAAACCAGCTGAACAGACGCTGTGGTCGTCCACATACGGCCGATGCTACGCTAACGTGTTCATGTGAAAAGCAACTGCAAATGTTTGTCACCCGCTGTTCCACAACAACGAAACACGATCAGACCAATGACAACTAGAAGACCAACAAGAGAAGACCACCAAGACCAACAACAACAACCAGACCAACATGATCAGACCAACGAGACCAACAAGAGAAGACCGATAAGACCAACATGAACCAATGCAGTCAAGAGACTGCAAAATCGCAGGACACCCCTGAATTCAAAATTTTACCCTGACCTACTTGCATAGGTCAAAGATCAAAGCTAGTGCTCTGACCGACTTTCATAGATCAAAGCACCAGTGTGGTTTTTGTTTCATCTTTCTATCTGCAACGGTTGTGAAGATATTTGGTGGACTAACGGACAGATGGACGGACGAACAGAAGAACACACAAACACTGACAATTACAATACATCACTGATTTGAAGCGGGATGTAACAAGACCACACCAACAAGTCCAATCAGACCAACAAAAGAAGATCAACGAGACCAACAAGACAAGAACAACAAGACCAGACTAACAAGACCATCGAGACCAACCTGTTGTCCTAGTAAAAACAGGCAGCCAATCAAGGACGGGTTTGGTCCGGACCATGTGGGTTCATGTGAGGTGGAGCCTGACGGTGCGCGATAGAAACTTAAGAAGGGCGTTGAACTCATTCATTCTGGTCTCAGCGTGGTGATCAGACCTGGTCCAGGGGTCACGTCATCATCTCAGAGCCTCTGATCGATCGATGATTGATCAATGCTGTGCCGTTCCATTTATGTCTCGACTCAAACTGTGGGTTTGGTCCAGCTGATCCAGACCTCCTACCAGGTCCAGGTTCTTCCTTCATGTGGGTTTGGTGTTGGACTTTGGTGGGTGTGGCCCTCCTCCTCGTCTTTCCACGCGTCCCGATGCTTCCTGGATGAACTGGAATCCAATGTTTCCTTGTTTACAGACGCTCCGAGGTTGTCTCCTCACACCGGCGGACGGAACCGACGCTGCTGCACCTGAACCGATGCTGCTGCACCTGAACCTCTGAGGAGCTAGAAACCGGGTTCTGTTTGTGTAAAACTTTATTGACAGGTGAGAGCTTCCTCCTGATGACATCACAGTGTTCCACGTCGTTTTGTTGTTTTTCAAACTCCAAAGAAGTCGTGATGATGATGATGATGAACCAAAACCTGCTGGCACTGTAAATACTGTAAAGATCAACTGTGCAATAGGAGCCTTCACCACAGGGGGGTGCTGGAGCCAGAGCTTCAGTTAGCTCCACAACAGCATTAGCCTAGCAAGCTGTGTTAGCATGCTGAAAGCTTCACAAGGACAGTGAAGATTCTGTTGGAACTAAATGAACACTTTACTCTTTTGCTAGCATGAGGCTAACAATTTCCCTCTGCTTCCAGTTGTTGTGCTAACTATGCTACGTGTGCTGTTGAGACACAGAAATGTCTTATTTCACGCGTTTGAATGTCTCTGATAATCGCTGATGAAGTTTAATTGTTTTTGGACAATCTGGTTGTGACGGACCGGCACACCTGAACCCGGCTCAAACCGGTCTGGTCAGGGTTCAGCTGGATCGGGCTGTCGACGGACCTCGTGGAGAGTGTAGATACTTCAAGTTTAAACTAAATCAGAGTATTTTTGTAAGCCTGTTAGCGATAGAAACGTCCAATCTGTGAACTCTTCCTTCTTTGGCTCTGATGGTGAAAAAAAACATTTGTTTCAGGTTCAAACGTTCAAATTAAACTTGTGTGTTGTCCCATGTCTGTGACTCCATCCATGAACAGACAACCAACAGGAAACCAACTCTGGGCGGGCCAGTTTTCATACAATAAAATTACACCAAAAACTTCAAATATTCTTGGTATTTTTATAGAAATATTTATTCATGAAAGGCTACATGAATGACTAAAGCTAATGCTACCTAGCATGATTCAAAATATATTGAGCAAATCATCAAAAACCTCTTCACATTTTTTGGGAGGGAACTAACAATTGACTGATATTGATGAACTGATTACCTGATCAGTGTGACGATGACACCAAATCACCTGATGACAGAAGATTAGCATGAGCTATACCTGGAATGTAGGCTGGTTTTTAGCATTTAGCACTAATCCCAATCCTAGCAGTCAGGCTGAGTAGTTTTGATGTTTACACATAGCCACAGTTTAGCTAGCCTATGACCCAGGTTAGCCTTACTTAGCCTTCATTGTGCCTGTTTAGCAAAAACAGGCTACATTTAGCCAGTTTTTGCTAACGATCAAGCCCAGTTTGATGACCTAGTGGCATTAGATCATAATTCACGTTGACAGACGTGTTGACTGGATCAATAAAAACATGATTGACAGATTATTGATGATGTACTGACTAATAGTAGGTCACAGTAGGCTGGTTGTTTCTGATGGACGTGGCTCGAAACCTGTGGTCCATCGGTGGTCATTGGACTCCGCCCCTCTCAGCATAGGTCATCAGACAGGTTGTCTGACCCGTCTGGTCTGAAGTGGTCCACAGGTGCTACTAACTGGACCCTTGAGGACTTCCTGGGTGTGGTCCTCTGATTGGGCTTTGTGCTAACGGCCCGGTCCAATGTTACAACAGGACATGGAGCGTCCCACATGGAACACAAAGGTATGGACGGAGGCCCCGCCCACCTCTGGATGACAGGTCTGGACACTTCCTCTGTCTGACAGACGTTACCCGAACAGGTGGGCCAAACTTCACATCTCACCTCTGACCTCATGGCACCAATGACCGGAGCTGGGCAGTAGCTCAGTCCACTGGGAACCGGAGGGTGGCTGGTTTGAGACCCACATGGACCAAAAATTTTGGAGTGTGAACGGGCAAAGGAGAGGTGCCAGTTCACTGCCGAGGTGCCTTTGAGCAGGGCACCATCCCCCTACAAGTCGCTCTTTGTGGCTCAACGCTATGTAGCTACCTGCCGCTCTACCATCACCCTCTCCCTATTTGCATGTGTGTGTTGGAGCATGTACATGTACACATGTGTGTGTTGGAGCATGTACATGTACACATGTGTATGTTGGAGCATGTACATGTACACATGTGTGTGAAAATAGAAAAAGAACAGAGTGGAAAAATAATTTCCCTCGGCAGATAAACTATGCTTCTTCTCCCTTTTCTTTCAAATGATTCAGGACAACAGCGGGTGCTTGAAATGACGAAATGATTTGGGATATCTGGAAAACTGGAGTGATAAATTGTTACTTAAGTTTAATTCATGTAAACGCAAATTAATAAGGATTGGAAGATATGAAGCAGAAGAAAACATGTGCACCATTGGTAACAATAATGAGCACAATTTAGAACAAGGGGGGTTAGAAAAAGTCTGAAACTAGAACTACTACAAACACGATGTGCGTAAGTACAGCTTTACAGGATTGTGAAGGCATGGAACTCACTACCCAAGGTAGCTGTTAATGCCAATTCGGTCGACACCTTTAAGGAACACCTACATCACCACTGGAAGGAAGAAGATGTAAACTGTGACCACCCAGCAGAACTCCAGCTGTAGCCTACACCAAGGGGGCCACCAACGAGGATGAGGACCTGTTCTCATGGAGGCGTGACAGGAACATGGGGTCATGTGACCATGTCTTTGATGAAGGAGATTGAGCATTGTTTTGTCTTTTCATGTTTTGCTTTGAAGCGTTATCAAAGCCATGTTCACATTAAGAGCAGGACCTTTGACGGTTCTGCTGATAATGGGTGGAGCGCGTCCACAAGCCAGGCAGCAGATGCTGACCAGCAGGAAGATGTCGTCACAAAAGCTGAGAAGTGAAGCGACTGAATTTCTCACCAGATACGTCCCAGATTTCCTGAGTGAGATGTTGGTGGTCTCATCGCCACCCATGACTGAAGTTCTCACCAGACTCATCCAGGGTTTCCTGAGTCGGATCACAGACGAGCAATGGGACGCCGTAGAATCAGGGCGCTTTGAGAAGGAAATAGAAAACCTCCTTGTCAAAATGTACATGAATATAATACAAATGTTAACCTGCTACATTTATCGAGCAGTGTTGCGTCAAGGAACTGAAACTTCTCCATCGTCCCATTCCCCTGGATCTAAGGGCTCAAGAACCAACCTGCTCCCGATGCAATTCATGCAAATGATGGGTAACACCATTCCGCAAGCCCTAAACAAGGCGTTGGGCATTCCTGAGGTCTTCGCCAACTGGAGAGCAAAAGCAATTTCACGACTTCTGTCCATCAGCATCATTAAGAACGTCAACATATTGCTGAGCTGTCGCTCCAGAGGAGAGGGAAACGACATCCATTCAGGAACTGGACTGCCTTCTGGAGTCAATCTATCCATCAGTTGCCTGATGAAAATAGTCAAGCATTTCTTCCTAGTCCTGAAGACATTTGCAGGCACGACCAGAAGGTACCTTTACCATAAAAAAGACGAACTTAATGGAAAGGGTTCAATGACGGTCTTGAGCTTTGAGAGAATACCAGAGGACCACCACCATCAGCCGGTGTCATCTAATCAAAACCAGAATACCTCATTGATCTCCAACAGGGGAATCTCTCATAACCCTAACCCTCTAAAGACCAATGTGGATGAGGGTCTGCTGAAGACTGTCTCCTACGAGGCTCAGCTGGAGGAGATGCAGAGAGAGGTAGACACTCTGAAAACTACTCTAGAAGAGACTCTGTTGAAGAACGCCCACATTGTGGCTGAACTGGAGGAGACGGAAAAAGAGGAAGATGCTCGGTTGGAGGAGATGAAGAAAAAGGAAGATGCTCTGCAAACTGATCTGGAGGATGATTGTTTGAAGAATGCCTACATTATGGCTCAACTGGAGAAGATGAAGAAAGTGGAGGACAGTCTGAAAACTGATGTAGAGGAGGCCTCTGCCCTCTTTTGTACTAACTTGGTGAAGCACCAGAACAAGACTGTCCAGGAGGAAAGAAATGGTTCTATTCAGGATCTGCTGAAGGCGTCATTCAGCAGAGAGGTCCAGTGGAGGGAGCACACCTTATCTCTGCTCCAGGACCTCCTGCAGAAGGAGCAGAGGTGGGCGGAGAAGGAGAAGGACCTGATGGCTCAGATAGAGGAACTGAAGTCCCAGTTCCCAACAACGACGAGGGAGAGGAGGAAGTGGTACAACAGGCTGTTCTGGTGGTGGTCAGAACCAGAGTCCTGATCTGGACCTGAAGGCCCAGACAGCCTTCAACAAGAACCAGAGTCCTGATCTGGACCAGAAGGTCCCGACAGCCTTCAATCAGAACCAGAGTTCTGATCCTGATCTGAACCTGAGTCCTGATCTTGACCTAAAGGTCAAGACGGCCTTCAACCAGAACCAGAGTTCTGATCTGGATACCAACAAACAAAACAATACAAACAAACCAACCAACACCAACAAACAGCCGTGACACACACAGACTGGAGCACATGCTCATGTTTCATGACGACCACTAACCGGTCTCTGCTGGCTTCAGCTTCCTTCAGGCATCCATCAGCACCAGGGTGCAGCTCAGTGGTCCGACTGGACCTGAGAGGCACCGACACACGGCTGGTGACCACTGCCCCCTGGGGCCTCCTCCGACACCAGCACCAACCACACCAGCTTGTCCTCCACCTCCAGAACCCTGGTAGAGTTCAGCACCAGAACCACCACAGTGGACATGTCGCCGATGTGGTCATTCTTGGAATTTAAATATATTGTTAAAAAGATCTCAGAATAAATTGTTGGAATAGGTTAAGACACATCAGGACACCAAATGGAACGATAACGAGTGTTTTATGTATTTAACCGGCGGGGCTTCGCTTCAGCTACGCATGTAAGCTGGAACTGTAACCATTTTACAGCTTTAGCTGTCACGTGTCTGGAGTAATTTTCTGTTGCGAGTCGCTTCATGACGAACAACAATTCAGTTGAGAACTCATTCTCCTGCAGACGTGTCGATCTGGTCCCCTTCACGTCCAAACACAGGAATCATGGGATTTCCCAGAATGACACAGTTGGATGCCAACAGGTGTTGACATCCAATTTGACGTTTCCACTTGTCTTGTTTTGCTGGAGGGCGTCTCTGAAATGATTTGTGAATCAGAGCTCGATGAAGCCTCTTCCCAACACCGACAGACATCCCTCTGAAGCTGCTCCTTCATCGGATTCTTCGTCACGGCTCTGAAGCAGAGCTGAAGCTGACAGAACAATCACTTTCTTTCTACTGGTCATTTTTGTCTGTCTTGGGTTCAGAGTGAAGCTACAGCTAGCCTTTAGCTTCACAGAGGGTTAAAAACAGACAAGAGAGCAGCAGAATACAGTCGAGACTGAAACGACAACACCTGAAAAATAAAAATAAAAATAAAAGGCAATCAGTCAGAGTGACAGCTGCGGTCAGTGAAGGTAGAAACACTCAGATCTCCTTTGAGTTTTGAAATTTTAATGATAATAATAATAATAATAATAATAATAATAGACCTTTATTGTCCCACAGTGGGGAAATTTGTGAATGATAAAACAATGTTAGAATAAAATGGAGACACGTTTGGGACAGTCCTGTGGGCTCACAGGTCTGTTTCCAACTAACTTCTGACTTTGTTCATTCTGGAAGCGGTCCAGCTGGAAGCTTTGGTGGTTCCGGTGATCAACCCTCAGAGGCCATGGAACCAGTGAGTGGAGCTAGCATGAGCTAAAGCTAACCGCTAACGCACTGTTAGCACGAGCAACCGTGTCCTAGGTGGAATCATAGCTAACATGAGCTAACAGCTAACAGACAGTCCAACGCGTCCACCCAGCGGACACAGTCAATAAAGTTGATTCAAACACGGGGACTCACAGAGCCGGGTCCGTCTGGGTCCTCCATGTTCCCGGAGCTCCCGCCTCTCCCTCCCGGCTTCGCTCCTTCTTCCCTCTCCTCTCGCGGCTCAAACGGTTTTTATTCCCGGTAAAAGTTCACCGGTGAACCTCTTCAGACTCGTCTCTCCTCCGGTTCAGACTGGCCGCTGCTCGGCGCTACTTCCGGTCTGCAGTTTGAAAACTTCCGCCGAGCTCTGATTGGACGAGGGAGCAGAGGCTTCTCCCATTGGCTGGAAGGTAGCCGCGTTGGATTGTGGGATATAGTTTTAAAAATTATAAGAAAAAACCCCCCACACCTGCTAAACTTTATTTACTGTTCAAACTCTGACGTCAGACTCTTCTTTTCTGTTTATTCCTTTTTTTCTTTTTTCGAGGCGTTTTTTTAATGGACGCGGATGTTGTCACGTTTCCATAGCAACGGAGTCCCCCACAGCCGGAAGCTCACGGGAGACGCTACCGGATGCGTCACCAAGTTCTTCACCTGATCGTTAGACGTCCCAGAGCGAAACATCATCTTCATCTTCATCCTCACCTGTAGATGTAAGTGATGTTTGACTGGGACTAGTTAGCAGCTGGTTAGCAGCTGGTTAGCAGCTGGTTAGCACGGAAAGTAAGGGAAAGAACTCGTTAATAGAAATATTAACAAGAACAATAAGAATGTTATTATTATTAATAATATCATTATATGATTATTATTGTTGTTTCTGTTATCACTATTATTATTATTGTTATTATTATTATTGTTGTTATTATTATTATTAGTAGTAGTAGTAGTAATAGTAGTATTGCACTAGTAACTAACCTTCATTCCTGTCCTGGAAAGGAGAGGAATGAAGGTTAGCCGCAGTAAGACAGAGTACATGTGTGTGAATGAGAGGGACCCAAGTGGAAGAGTGAGGTTACAGGGAGAAGAGATCAAGAAGGTGGAGGATTTGAAGTACTTAGGGTCAACAGTCCAGAGCAATGGAGAGTGTGGAAAAGAGGTGAAGAAGCGTGTCCAGGCAGGATGGAACGGGTGGAGGAAAGTGTCAGGTGTGATGTGTGATAGAAGAGTTTCAGCTAAAATGAAAGGAAAGGTGTACAAAACTGTGGTGAGACCAGCGATGTTGTTTGGTCTAGAGACAGTGTCACTGAGGAAAAGACAGGAGACAGAGCTGGAGGTAGCAGAGATGAAGATGCTGAGGTTCTCTCTGGGAGTGACCAGGATGGATAGGATCAGGAATGAGTACATCAGAGGGACAGCACATGTTAGAGGTTCTGGAGATAAAGTCAGAGAGTCCAGACTGAGATGGTTTGGACATGTCCAGAGGAGAGATAGTGAATATATTGGTAGAAGGATGCTGAGTTCTGAACTGCCAGGCAGGAGGCCTAGAGGAAGACCAAAGAGGAGGTTTATGGATGTAGTGAAAGAGGACATGAAGGTAGTTGGTGTGAGAGAAGAGGATGTAGAAGACAGGGTTAGATGGAGGACACTGATTGGCTGTGGAGACCCCTGAAGGGAGAAGCCAGGAGAAGAAGATTATTGCACTAGTAATAATAGTGGAGTAGTAATAGTAGCAGTACAGGACTAGTCGTCATACAAGTACCAGTAGTACTAGTAGTAGTAGTGGTACTCGTAGTAGTAGTAGAAATAGTAGTAGTAATAGTAGTAGTAACAGTATTATTAGTAGCACTACTAGTAGTAGTAAGGTCACGGTAGTAGTAGCACTAGTAATAGTATTAGTAGTAATAGTAGTGGTAGCAATGCAGTGGTAGTAGTACTACTAGTAGTACTAGTTGTACTACATGCAGTAACTTGTGCTCCTGCAGATCCAACATGGCGTCAGACTCGTGTCCTTCAGGCAACCCCAAGGTGAAGGTGAGGAGGCGGAGTCAGGACAGGAAGAGGAAGAAGGTTCAGGCGGAGGAGGTCCAGGGTTTGACCTCCGCCGGTCACACGGCTCTGCAGGAGGGGCGCCCCCAGGAGGCCCTGAGACACCTGAGCCACGCCCTGGAGGCTGCAGGACAGGTGAGTGTGTTCAGGTCAAAGGTTGTCAACAGGTGAGTGTGTTCAAGAAAATGACTAAATGACTGACTAAATAGTATTACTACTATTACTAGTAATAGTATTACTACTATTACTAGTAATAGTAGTAATACTATTACTAGTAATAGTAGTAATACTAATATGAGTACTGCTACAAGTAATAGTAGTGTTGATAGTAGTGTTACCACCTGGCTCAAGGTCGGCAACCAAAGGGAGGTCACACACAGATGTAACGTGTGTGTGGAGGGTGTCAGTGGTGTTGGGGGTGTGTGGAGGGTGTCAGTGGTGTTGGGGGGTGTGGAGGGTGTCAGTGGTGTTGGGGGTGTGTGGAGGGTGTCAGTGGTGTTGGGGGTGTGTGGAGGGTGTCAGTGGTGTTGGGGGTGTGTGGAGGGTGTCAGTGGTGTTGGGGGTGTGTGGAGGGTGTCAGTGGTGTTGGGGGTGTGTGGAGGGTGTCAGTGGTGTTGGGGGTGTGTGGAGGGTGTCAGTGGTGTTGGGGTGTGTGGAGGGTGTCAGTGGTGTTGGGGGGTGTGGAGGGTGTCAGTGGTGTTGGGGGTGTGTGGAGGGTGTCAGTGGTGTTGGGGTGTGTGGAGGGTGTCAGTGGTGTTGGGGGTGTGTGGAGGGTGTCAGTGGTGTTGGGGGGTGTGGAGGGTGTCAGTGGTGTTGGGGGTGTGTGGAGGGTGTCAGTGGTGTTGGGGGTGTGTGGAGGGTGTCAGTGGTGTTGGGGGTGTGTGGAGGGTGTCAGTGGTGTTGGGGGTGTGTGGAGGGTGTCATTGGCGTTGGGGGTGTGTGGAGGGTGTCAGTGGTGTTGGGGGTGTGTGGAGGGTGTCAGTGGTGTTGGGGGTGTGTGGAGGGTGTCAGTGGTGTTGGGGGTGTGTGGAGGGTGTCAGTGGCGTTGGGGTGTGTGGAGGGTGTCAGTGGTGTTGGGGGTGTGTGGAGGGTGTCAGTGGTGTTGGGGGTGTGTGGAGGGTGTCAGTGGTGTTGGGGGTGTGGAGTGTGTCAGTGGTGTTGGGTGTGTGGAGGGTGTCAGTGGTGTTGGGGGTGTATGGAGGGTGTCAGTGGTGTTGGGGGTGTGGAGTGTGTCAGTGGTGTTGGGTGTGTGGAGGGTGTCAGTGGTGTTGGGGGGTGTGGAGGGTGTCAGTGGTGTTGGGGGTGTGTGGAGGGTGTCAGTGGTGTTGGGGGTGTGTGGAGGGTGTCAGTGGTGTTGGGGGTGTGTGGAGGGTGTCAGTGGTGTTGGGGGTGTGTGGAGGGTGTCAGTGGTGTTGGGGGTGTGTGGAGGGTGTCAGTGGTGTTGGGGGTGTGTGGAGGGTGTCAGTGGTGTTGGGGGTGTGTGGAGGGTGTCAGTGGCGTTGGGGTGTGTGGAGGGTGTCAGTGGTGTTGGGGTGTGTGGAGGGTGTCAGTGGTGTTGGGGGGTGTGGAGGGTGTCAGTGGTGTTGGGTGTGTGGAGGGTGTCAGTGGTGTTGGGTGTGTGGAGGGTGTCAGTGGTGTTGGGGGGTGTGGAGGGTGTCAGTGGTGTTGGGGGTGTGTGGAGGGTGTCAGTGGTGTTGGGGGTGTGTGGAGGGTGTCAGTGGTGTTGGGGGTGTGTGGAGGGTGTCAGTGGTGTTGGGGTGTGTGGAGGGTGTCAGTGGTGTTGGGGGTGTGTAAGGTGCAACAAACCAAACAAAGGCAACAGGCTGACGAGGCTGCAGCAGGCCCAGCTGAGAGAGATTGTGACCAAAAGGGCGGTCCTTAAGAAGCCCTGCAGGCCCCACCCAGAATGGCGGGCACTAACAGACACTCCCTCATAGCTCCGCCTACCAGCCAACTCCTGGTAGCTGCAAGAGACAGACCAGTGAGAGACAGGCAGACTGCACAAGGTCGTGACAGTAGGAACAGTAGTAATTGCTTGTAGTAGGAGGACAAACCCTTGATTTCCCATCATGCTTTGCTCCTCAGCTGCAGGACTCTCGGGTCATACGGGCGTGTTCCTTTAACCTTGGGGCCGCCCACGTGGAGGCGGGTCACGCTCAGAAAGGGCTGGAATTCCTGCGCCGGGCTCAACCGGGCCCAAAGGCAGACCGCCTCCCAGACCTCCAGTACAACCTGGGCCAGGCCCACAATGCACTGGGGCAGGACCGGGAGGCTGTGGGCCACTTCCTGCGGGCGGCTCAGCTGTACCGATCTCAAGGAGATGGGGGCAGCGAGGGCCATGCCTGTCTGGAGATGGGCCGCTGCCACCACAGGACCCAGGTCAGAACCAGAACCTGATTCAGAACCAATTAGAACCTGATCCAGAACCTGATCCAGGACCAGGACCTGTGTGTGTGTGTGTGTGTGTGTGTGTGTGTGTGTGTGTGTGTGTGTGTGTGTGTGTGTGTGTGTGTGTGTGTGTGTGTGTGTGTGTGTGTGTGTGTGTGTGTCAGGACTGGGCTCCAGCG
>NC_090784.1:24392500-24405000 GCF_040054535.1 Antennarius striatus | reverse complement strand
TCAGAGCAGCAACAAGTCGCTGAGACTCACTGTTTAGAATCCCCCTGAAAGCTAAGCTAAAGCTAGCATCCTTTGAAGCAGGAGTGCCCCTACCTGTGCTCAGGTGAAAGCAGGGCTCCGCCTCCTCCCTCTCTCTCCTCCAGCTGCTGATCTTCCGGGCGATCAGGGTGGAGGCGGTGAACTTCACCCAGTGTGCGACGCACGGCAGCTTCAGCCACCGCTGGCAGGAGACGCTCTACAACATGTTCCAGTTCGCCTGGCTCTACGTCGCCCCCCTGCTGGCCATGAGCTGCTGCTACAGCCGCATCCTGCTGCACATCCACCGCCAGCACCTGAGGGACCGAGGTGAGGCCGGTCACATGATCGGGTCATTACCGGTAGAGGCGGTGCTGACGCCGGGTTGGTCTCACAGCAGGCGAGTCGCCACTCCGCCGCAGCGGCGCAGATGTCATCCCCAAGGCCAGGATGAAGACGCTGAGGATGACGGTGGTCATGGTGCTGTCCTTCGTGGCGTGCTGGACGCCGTACTACCTGCTGGGCATCTGGTACTGGTTCCAGCCCGACATGCTGCACGTCACGCCCGAGTACGTGCATCACTTCCTGTTCCTGTTCGGGCACCTGAACACCTGCTGCGACCCACTCATCTACGGCTTCTACACGCCCTCCTTCAGGGCCGACCTTGCCGCCTGCTGCCGGGGGCGGAGCCGCGCCAGATCGGCCCCCCTACAGGGGCGCTAGTCAGACTCCGCCCACAACACCACCAATCAGAGCTGGAGGTTAACATGATGTCACAGAAGGTGGTGAGGAAACCAGAACCGGATCCACTGACGTGGTTCTGGACTGGCTCCGCCTCCCGTAGCCCTGAAGCTAACAGATAGCCGCAAGATGCAGCCAATCACAGCTGGGTATTCTGTGATTGGACGATCCCTGACAGATTCACGCAGGTGAGAGAAGGTAACACGGCTACGTTAGCAGCCATTAGCCATTAGCAAAAAAACCAAGGGTTTAGCACGAGCTATATGGTATCAATGTCGTCAAAATCAAGAGATAGCTAATGTCAGCTATCTTAGCTTAGCAATAGCTAATGTCAGCTATCCTAGCTTAGCGTTAGCCGAGCGACGGAACCAAATGCGTAGCGTGACGTGAAGACGATCCGTGAACCGACAGAAGAGGCGGAGTATCCAGGGAGCGCTTGGTTCTCACACTTTAAGAATGAAACTGATAGACATTCACTTCCTGGACGATCAATAATTGTGATCAGCCGATCAGCCTGGATGTAAAGACTAATAAACAACAGGAAGTTATTCTCTCTGCTAGTTTTATTTGGTTCTCGTGTCTCGACATCAGAAAACAGAACAAATGACCAGAAACATTTCAAACAAACGAGTCGGCCCGGAAACTGAGGTGAGTGTGAACCGGGTCCAGGTGTCACTCTGGTTTGGATCCGTTGGGTTTAAAGCTTTTTAATGACAACTGTGGAAATCAAACGTTTGGAGAACAGAAATCGAACATTAAAGCGTGACGTTCCTCATTGGTTCTAGCCTTCAGTCGCTAACATCGCTACGTCTTGTCGCTACGGCGTGTTGGAGCGGGGGCGGTCCGACGGAACCCCGTCAGGCCTCAACATGGCTTAGGGTCAAATATGGCTGCAGGTCAGCCTGACGAGGTTTAGTTAGCTCCGCCCCCTCCACCACACACTTCTTAAAATTCTAGACATTTCTTTACATCTACGAATAGAAATCATAAAAGTATAAAAAGGAGGTCAAGCTATTAGCATCATATTATTAGCACAAGCTATTAGCATCATATTATTAATCAGAATAAAAACTTTTGCTCTTTAAATTTTCATTTTGGCAGAATTTTCTCGCCGCCACCAAAAGATGGCGACAAAAACAACAACAAACAACAGAAAGACGAAAGTTCTAGAAAAAGAACGGCCAACATTTCATTCATGAACGTTTAGACGAGCTCTGACCTTTGACCCCAGAACAGTGGGAGGAGGGCTGTCGTCATGACTCAGCATTATTAATCAGCACTATTGACCCAGCATTACTGACTCAGCACTGTTGACTTTTGGTTTGTTTTTGACTGGCAACAGGAAGTGAAAACTTTCTATCTTTGGGCGTCGTTCAGCTACGTTTAAAGAATATTTGGAAGTTGTTCTGAAGCTACTAAAAGCCGTGGCGCTAACGCTAAAACATTCATACAGTCCAGGTCGTTTCACACCTGGCAGAGGGGGCGGGACACAGGAAGTTGCCACTCCCACAAATACAAAGCTCCTGGTCAATCAGAAAAGGGCGGAGTCGTGTCACACTGAGGTGACGAGCGTCCACACCTCATTGGTCTGTCTCTCGTTGCCTTGTTGTTTAAGGAGCGTCTCCTTGGCGACCAGGACAGGTGGCTTCTCCATCGACCAGCTGGAGGTTTTTAGTCCAACGTCTCCAGACGCTCCAGGACCCAAAAGCTCAGATAAAGGGGGTCAGGCTTCGGTTCCATACCAGACCCGGTTGGTCCAAGTTGGCACCGGGTCCAGAAAGTCCAGATCGCTCTAGAGATCTCAAGAAGGTTTCAGGGGAGCGGGTTCTGGGTTCTAACCCGAACCCCGAGTCAACCAAGATTTCAGGTTTAGAGTCAAGATCAGTTAGAGTTAGGCTTAAAGTCAGGGTTTAGGTCAGTTTCAGGGTTAGAGTTAGAGTCAGGTTTAGAGTCAGGGTTAAAGTCAGGTTCAGGCTTAGGTTCAGGTTCAGGTTCAGGTTCAGTTTTCTCTTTGGAGGTTTTTGAGACCAGAACCAGTTTTCGGGTCCTGGAAGCTCTGAAGGACGTTGGACTCAGACTTTGGGCTGAACGGGTCCGGTTCCACACCGAGACCACGACGGATCAACCACCAATGGGGTGAAGGTTCAGACGAGCAACATTCAGGTTGGGGGGGTCTTGGGGATGAGTCCGTTGGTACAAAGCGGCTCCGGGGAGCCTTTTGGTTCTGAGGTAGGCTAGTTGGACCAGCTAACGGTCACCTGGCTCAGGCGTTTGGCGTCAAGCCTGAGGCGGCGCTCTTTGGAGGTAGAGTGTGGGGGAGGAGTCGGAGGCAGGGCGGAGGGGCGGAGCCAAGCTGGCGGCTTCCTTCCTGACTTGAGGCGAACTCGGTGAGACAAACACTCGAAGGCTAAAGCAGCGTAGAGACAAGCTAGGTCCTCTACAGGCACCGCCCACCAGAGAGGGCGTGTCCCTTTAGCTCGGGTCCTTAGGGGCCCCGCTGGCACTGACTCAAGGCGGGCGGGTCCTCTGAGGACCCGGTTCTGGGCGGGACTCGGCACACATGGCGACAA
Source organism: Antennarius striatus (assembly GCF_040054535.1). Classification (NCBI taxonomy): domain Eukaryota; kingdom Metazoa; phylum Chordata; class Actinopteri; order Lophiiformes; family Antennariidae; genus Antennarius; species Antennarius striatus. Next base: position 24,401,674 of record NC_090784.1, on the reverse strand, counting down.
ACTCAAAAGGAAACTGAGGACAAAGGTTTTGGTTTCAACAGGAAGCGTCCGGGACGGAGGGGCGTCGGCGTCCGGCGCCACACGGGGCCCGGGTGGCGTGGTCGGTGACCCGGGGGGGTCGGGACGGCTTTGGTTCTCGTCTGCAGACGACGTGGTGAATTGCGCTGGAAGCTGGAGGACATCTCAGGAGGGTTGGGGCCTCGGTGGCGTCAGGCGCTCTCTGGACGACCATCGGACGCTAAAGGCTGGTGCGGCAGTAAGGCAGTCAGGGGGAGGAGTCGCCGCAGGCAGGGGGCGGGGCGGGAGCGGGGGCGGGGGCGGGGCAGGGGAGGAGGTGTCCTATCCTGTGCTCGTCCCGGGCTGGACGGGCCAATCCCGTTCAACCGCAACCGTCACCGGAGGCGGGCCGGGGCCGCATCTCTGTGGGCGGGGCAAACACACACGTCAGTAAAGTGTGCCACCTCTGATTGGTTGATGGATGGACAGGAGGTGACTCCACCCATAACCTCAACGTTAGCAATGTGATGTCATAACTGTTGCTAACATTAGCTTAGCCTGTTTCTATGGTGACACCTGATGGCTAACGTCAGGATGTGACATCACGTTCCATCAGCAACGATCGATCGATCAGCATTGATCTGCTTTGGGGGCGTTACCTGGCTCAGCTCCAGGCTCTCAGGGGCGTGTCCTTTAAGACCTCTGACATCACTCGAGGTGGGCGGAGTCTCCCAGCTGGCATCCTTCCTGCAGAAGAGACTGAACACAGGAAGAAGATGAAGACGATGATGATGGTGATGATGGTGATGATGATGATGATGGTGATGATGATGATGATGGTGATGATGATGATGAAGACGATGATGATGGTGATGGTGATGATGATGATGATGGTGATGATGATGATGATGATGATGGTGATGATGACGATGGTGATGATGATGATGATGATGGTGATGATGATGGTGATGATGATGATGATGATGATGATGGTGATGATGATGATGATGATGGTGATGATGATGATGGTGATGATGATGGTGATGATGATGATGGTGATGATGATGATGATGGCGGTGATGATGGTGATGATGATGGTGGTGATGATGATGATGGTGGTTGTGGTGATGAAGGTCTACCTGCGCCGGTACCCCAGCAGGAGGAGCAGCAGGCAGCAGAGGACACAGGCGACGCCGCTGTGGACGCCGACCAGCAGCGCTGACGTGGATCCGTCGGACCGCTCGCAGTCGCAGCTCGGTCCGGCTGGCGGGACACAGGGAGGTCAGTGACCTGGGTCGGCTGCGGGGGGGTCAGAGGTCAACCGGGGGGTCCTTACCTGCGTCAGGGGCTCCTCCCTCCGCCAGAGACACCAGGCGCCGGTCGGTTGGGCCGTCCCCGTTCCCGTTAAATGCCACCAGCTGGATCTCGTAGACCGCCGCTGGCTCTGCAGGAGGGGTGAGCACGAGATGCTAAGTGTTAGCTTCCAACAAAGATACCCAGAACAACAGTCAGGCTCTTTGCTAAGCTAAGCTGGGATAGCGTTCTGTGCTAAGCTAGGCTAGCTCGTGGACTGACCCAGGTGGGAGATGGTGTGCGTGTTGATGTGTGCTGGGAAGGTCTCCCGCCCCTGGACCTCCGGGTTGGAAACCCCTCGGTACTCCAGCCTGAAGCCCTCCAGACTCCCCGGTTTAGCGGGCAGCTCCCAGGACACCTGCATGGCCGTCTGGTTCAGGACCCTTGTGAAGAAACTGGGAGAGCTGGGAACTGTGGGACACCAGGAAACAGATGGTCAAACACAAGCAGGAAGTTGACAGCAGTGGGCGGCGCCCTTTGAGGGAGCAGGACCCACCTCCGCCCTTGGTGGTGGCGGTGACGGTGCTGGACTGCTGGCTGCCCCCCAGGGCGGAGTAGGCCTTCAGGTAGACGGCGTAGGTCGTCCCCGGCTCCAGTTTGTCCAGCTGGTGGCTGAAGGTGGTTTTGCTGACGGCCTCCTGCAGCTCGGCGCTGTCGGGCTCTGGGGTCAGAGGTCACAGTGGAGATAGTATGATGAGCGGGCGTGGCCAGTGGCCCCGCGCCGTGTCCCGGGCGTCCGTCCATCCTTACCCCCCAGGCGTCGAATGTGCAGGACGTATCCGATGATGGTCTGGGTGCCGGGTTCTGACGGCTGGTCCCAGGTCAGCTGCAGGCTGCTGGCGCTGAGGGGCGTGGCCCGCAGCCCGGCGGGGGCCTCAGGGAGCTCGGGCCCCTGGCTGATGGCGAGGCGGGCGCTGGCCTGGTTGGTGCCGGCGCTGTTCTCGGCGATGCACTGATAGATGGCCTCGTCGTCGGGGGCAATGCGGGTGATGGCGAGGGTCCTGGGCGGAGACGGAGGTCTGTGATTGGTTATCAGGCTGGCCCCGCCCCCCCAATACACATTCAACCAACCGGCTGGAGGTCCGGCCCCCTGCGCCCGTTAAAGTCCTCAATGTGGATTCCAGAAACAACTGGAAACGTGTTTTAACAGGACTCAGGTGACCTTTGACCCCCCCCCCCCGTCCCCGTCCAGAAGCAGCCTTACGTGTTCCCATTGGTCAGCTTCACGTTCCCGCCGGGCGTCAGCAGTTTGCCGTTCTTCAGCCAGATGAGGTGGGGCTCCGGGACGCCGGACGCCATGCAGCTGAAGACGGCGCTGCCCCCTGGTGGGCGGGAGACCGACTGGGGCCACTGGACGAAGTCTGGGGGGGCTGAGGACACAAGACCTTCATCATCACCTTCATCACCATCATCATCATCATTACAATCATCATGATGCAGATGTAGAGACACCGAACACAACGCTGGTACTGAGACTGTGGAGCAACTCAGAGGTCTGGGGGTAATCTTAGATCCAGTCATGTTACCCATCACCACCTGGGGGGAGGAGACCCCCTCAGTGTGGTAAAGTTCAACAACCGTAAACACAAGATCGTTCTCCTGAAACAAGGCTTCAAACTGAAGGAAAAAATGTCTCCATTTATGAGGATCTCACTGTAAAGAATGGGCTGATGGACAACACCTGGACCAACACCTGGACCAACACCTGGACCAACACCTGGACCAACACCTGGACCAACACCTGGACCAACACCTGGACCAACACCTGGACCAACAACTGGACCAACACCAGGACCAACACCAGGATCAACACCTGGACCAACACCTGGACCAACAACTGGACCAACACCTGGACCAACACCTGGACCAACACCTGGACCAACACCTGGACCAACACCTGGACCAACACCTGGACCAACACCTGGACCAACACCAGGTCCAACACCTGGACCAACACCTGGACCAGCACCTGCAGGATCTTCATCAGAACAAAGGGGCTTTCTCCAGACCAGATGAGAACAACGGTGACCAGGAGAGCAGAGGAGTTGGTGAAATACGATCAGTAAAGGTGGACAATAGTTACTACAGCAGAGATCAATACAACACAATCACTTCATAGAGGGAGCCTCTGCCTGTCTGCTGAGGGACGTGGAGATGATCGTTATATTCCTGTGGAGGTCACCTTCCTGTCTGACACCTGTGATGTTAACATGGTTCTGCTCTGGGTCATATCTGGGACGAGGCTAATATCTGGAAGTGGATCAGAGGATGAACTGGTTGAAGACATTTAGAGTCTGATTGGTGACGACGTGATGAGAGAGAGGTGTGTTGGTTCTGGGGGGGTTTCACAAACTTAATGTCTTCTACCCATCAGCCCTTTATTATGGGATGTTGTTGTTGATGTTGTAAATGTGATGTAATAACATGTCTGAAAAAATAAATCATCATCCTCATCCTCATCATCATCATCACCCCTCAGCTGTGTGAGAAAACTCTCCTCTCCATCTGAACTTGAACTTCTCTTTGTGAAACCTCTTTGACCTCTGACCCCCCCAGTCCCCTCCCCACTCCATCCACCCAGACAGGCAGGTGCTGTCTCGCCACGTCACCACGGCAACACAGACCATATACACAAGAGTCTCTGTCAACTCAAATAACCCCAGATGAGGGGGGTGTCAGAGGTCAGGGTGGTGAGGTGGGGGGCTGTTTGTCAATAGGGGGGGTTCAGAGGGGGTCGCTTCATTAACAGAGGAATAAAGTTAATTTATGGAGGGACCAAGACCTTTCACACACTCCAGTTCAAGAGCAAAGTACACACACACACACACACACACACACACACACACACACACACACACACACACACACACACACACACACACACACACACAATACTTAAAATATCATTTTAGCCTTTTTTGAACATCTTAGCACTAGTTAAGGTTTATCTAATTCACTAAAACCTCCGTTTCCGACCACGATCCGTTCCTGAAGGGAAGTGTTCTCATTACAAATAATGTAAACGGTCTGAATCCGTTCCAAGAAGCTGGAGAACTACCTTTTTACACCATAATGTTATTTCATCATGTCATTAATGTATCAGATTGTACAGTAATGAAACATCACAGAAATGTAACAGAAAGAAGCAAACAGCAGAAAGAAAGAAAGAAAACATGGACGTAATCAGGTCATCCTACGGTAGGAGTTACCGTCGTCTTCTGGACACAAGTTTACGGTACCGTAACTCGTACCGTAGGCAATGGAACGCAATTTCAGTGAAAAATTATTGAATACAGTGAACTAAAGAGCACATTACCGTCACGTGTTCTCACCACTTTTCTCGCGCTTGGCGGAGAGAAAAAGGCGTTAGTTTCGCGTTCGACTTCCACATTATGTACGACTTCTAAGACCAAAAAATTCCGAACTTTTTGGTCAAATTCTGATTTGTTCCATGTCTAAAGCGTTCGAAAACCAAGGTTTGCTTGTATTGATAAGCTGCTATTGATCGGCAGCATTGATCTGCAGCATTGATCAGCACTGATCGGCAGCATTGATCTGCAGCACTGATCAGCGAGCGATGCTGCTGTGGGGCGGCCCGGCGCCGGCAGACGGACCCTGATGGATCCAGTTCTCTTTGTGGAGGGGGCTGTTCTCATGCTAATGTTTATTCTAATGAGGCTCTCAGTCTGGGAAACAAACAATGAGTCTCTGATCTGAGCTCCTCCCCCTCTTCCGTACGCATCACTTCCTGCTGCAGGCTGCTGGGTGAGGTCACAGGTCAGGGGTCAGAGGTGATTCTTCACCACGTCTAATTATCCCCGTTTCTATTCCTGTCAGAGACACAGCTGATCCGTGAGATTACACCCCCCCACCCCCAAGAAGGTTCATGAATGTTCCTAAAGGTTTAGAATTGTTCATAAAGGCTTATAAATGTTAATAAAAGTTTATAGACATTCCTAAAGGTTTATAAATGTTCCAAAACGTTTATAAATGTTCCTAAAGGTTTATTGATGTTCTGAAAGGTATATAAATATTCAAAGGGTTTATTAACATTCCTAAAGATTTATAAATGTTTCACAAGGTTTATAAGTGTTAATAAATGTTCCAAAATGTTTATAAATGTTCCTAAAGGTTTATAAATGTTCTGAAAAGTTCACAAATGTTCATTAATGTTCCTAAGGGTTTATAAACATTCTTAAAGGTTGATAAATGTTTCACAAGGTTTATAAATGTTCCTAATTGGTTATAAATGTTTGTAAAGGTTTACAAACAGGTTTATAAATGTTTCTCAGGGTTTATAAATGTTCATAAGGGTTTACAAATGTCATTATCTTCCCCGTCGCCATCAGTGGTCGCAGCCACACTTCTCTTTGTGTCGACACCCACCGACACATCAGTGAGAGGGTCAGAGGTCAGAGGTCGAGAGGGTGAAGAGCCAGACAGCGAACGCAGGGTGAAGTTCAAGAGCTGACAGATGGGACACACACACACACACACACACACACACACACACACCCCTTGTGTGTTTACACGATTAGTTCAACTTCATGCAGCTGCTACTGATTATTGATCTCATTGGCTTTAAATATTTTTAATAAATGATCCGACTCATCAGTTGAACTGGACGTCCCTGATAACTGACCGCCTGACGTTCATGAATAAACTCATTTTAGAAACATTCAAAACAAACTTTCACAGTTTTACCATCAGAGAAATGAGCGTGTAAAATTATAAGTAATAATCAATAACAATCAATAACTTATTAATCTATTTAAGTCAAAATCCAGTCAGCCAGCCATCTTCAGATCACCACCGCTGTATCTGGCGCAGCGGGTCACGGGGAGCCGGAGCCTATCTCGGCGGCATAGGGCGTGAGGCGGGGGACACTCCGGGCATGACGCCAGCGCACCGCGGAGCCACACAACCACACTCACACACACTCCTACGGGCCATCTGGAACGGCCAATCAACCTGAAGCACATGTTTCTGGAGGGGGGAGGAAGCTGGAGAACCCGGAGAGAACCCACACAGACACGGGGAGAGCATGAGAACTCCAGACTCGAACCCGGGTCCACCGTGTTGTGAGGCGCCAGCGCTAACCACTGCGGCAGATCTTCGTCCACTGGTCAGCATCATCATCCTCTCTCCACGTTTGTCTCTCGTACTCGACCCAAACCTCACACAGGGAGTACTCAGATTACTTCCTGGTACTCGAGTACTTCCTGGCTCTGCCTACCTTGCACGACGAGCCTCCCCAGCGCCGTCCTTCTGGATCGACTTCCTGGTCTGTTGGCGGAACAAACGTAAATCCCAGAATGCTGCAGGGTGGCGTCTGAGATCATCAGGTTCCCCGTCCCCAACACCTGGATGCCCTCCACGCCGATGGAGCGCCCGTCTGACGCACACACACACACACACACTCCGTCAGCGCGCTGACCAACAGAACAAGGGATCAATCACCGATGGAGAGCTGGTGGTTACCGAGGCGACTCCAGGACACGATGGGGCGGGGGTTGCCCGTGGCGATGCACTCCAGGATGGCGGTCTGGTGGACGTTGATGGTGAGGTTCTGAGGGCCCGACAGGATGACGGGTTCCCGGTAGGTTCTGGAGCCGGCACCTGGACCCAAAGCACAGCGTCAGCTCAGAGCCCCGAATATAGCCCCGCCCCGCCCCGGCCTGAGGGCGGCGCGGGGTCCCGTGGGCTCACGGGCCCTCAGTCTGGTCTTACCGGTGACGGTCAGCTGGGCCTCATGGCTGAAGCGCGTGTTGGCGATGTTTGAGGCGACGCAACGAAAAGAGCCGCCGTCCGTCTGACGGACCGCCGTGATCTGGAGCACGCCGTTAGGGAGCAGCGTGTAGCTGTAAACAACAACAACAACAAGATAAACACACTGGAGACAGTTTAAAACACAAAGAAACATCTTTACTGATTAAATGTGTTTGTTTACATCATTATTAAACATTATGTATTAGTTTACATGAAGTACTAAGAAATACAGTATTTATATATTAATAAATATATTATAGTAATAATATATTTATGATAACAATATTGATATTTATATTATTATAATAAATCAAAATAGTTATTTAATAATAATCTAAATATTATTTTTAATACTAAAATTTATATTATTTTTAGATTGTGATATTTTTATTATTATCAATGATATAATAATAATTTATATTATCAATAATAAATAATAATTATTTATAATGAAAATAAGTATAAATATTTATATTGTTACAATAAATATGTGGAGTAAATTTAAACTTCTATAAATGTCCTTCGACCAACCGGGGGTCCTCGGTGCTCAGTGGGCGTCGGTCTTTCTCCCAGGTGATGTTTGCTTCTGGGATCCCATTCACCTGACAGGTGAGCCTGGCCACGCCCCCTTCGCCCACCGCCACAGACTGCGGGTGAGACAGGAACTTGGGGAGGGCTGTGGGAGGAGGGGGAGACAGAAACACGGGTCATGCTGTGGGTGTGTCTGGGCATGTGTGGGTGGGGCCTGATGGGCACGTGACTCACAGGCGAGCAGCACGCGGGCCTTGCGGCTGATTAGCATGCCGTAGCGGTTCTGCGCGGCGCACTCGTACTCGCCGGCGTCCGTCTCGCTGCGCTCGCGTCTCTTGGAGACGTTCCTGATGAGCAGCGTCCCGTTACCCAGCACCGCCGCCCTCGCCCCGGTCTCCACGGCAACGCCATTCCGTCTCCAGGTCACGGTGATAGGCCCCTCCCCCTCCACCTGACAGTCCAGCAGGAGGGGGCGGTCCCTCACGGCGATGACATCACTAGGTTCCTTGAGGAAGGCCAGCTCCGAGGCTCCGCCCACACCTGGGAGGAAGATTCAGTTATCGATTAGGAGAAAGTGATTGATTGATGAAAGGACAGGAAAAGGAAACGTACTCACAGTCAGCCAGACGATGAAGATGGAGATGAGGATGAGGAAGGTGATGACAATGAAGCTGCTGCTGATCAATGACACAAATGGATGATTATAGAAAAGAAATCAGAATGTATGAATAAAGCCCAGACACACCAGGCCTCCTGCAGTCAGTACTGAGGGCTAAAGGCACAGATACTGACGCCTGCAGTCAGTACTGAGGGCTAAAGACACAGATACTGACGCCTGCAGTCAGTACTGAGGGCTAAAGGCACAGATACTGACGCCTGCAGTCAGTACTGAGGGCTAAAGGCACAGATACTGACGCCTGCAGTCAGTACTGAGGGCTAAAGACACAGATACTGACGCCTGCAGTCAGTACTAAGGGCTAAAGGCACAGATACTGACGCCTGCAGTCAGCACTGAGGGATTATGGGGGTTTTCTCTCTCCTGTGTTTCAGTTCTGATCATGTGATGTCGATCAGCTGACTATTGATTACTGGTTAACAGATGCAGATCAACCAGACCAGCCCCCCCCCCTCTTTGTACTTGAACTTGATGGAGGTGACTTTCCCAGGCCCCGCCCCCCACCCCTCCTACATTGTTGTTCAGATGATGTCGCCGCCGCCACGCCCCCCCCCCACCACAGCCCTGTGTCCTCCATGTTATTCTGGCCCAGCTGGTCTCGAGACGACGGCTGGTGACAAAACCCACCGTGAAGTCTGAACCCCCCCACCCTGACCCCGACCCCCCCTCATATGAATGACAACAAAAATCACAACAAAAGTGAATCCAGACACAACAAGTTCCTAAGCCACACCCCCTACCAGCTGCTCCGCCCCCACCACACAGGGTTCATCTGGTTCTGGGGGGGCAGAGATAAATCCCCGTAGCCCCCCCAGACCAGGACCTCGACCCCTGGAGGTCATGAGAGC
>NC_090784.1:24387500-24390000 GCF_040054535.1 Antennarius striatus | reverse complement strand
GGGTTTAAATCCAGGAGAATCGACCGTCCATCAAACAAAAACCTCTAAACTCTTTTCCTCCTGACCAGTGACGGAGGATGGAGCTGCTCCTGCTCCTGGTCCCTCTGCAAATGACCCAAAGGGGTCTCACAGCGGGGGGCGGAGCCTCTGACTGCAGGGGGCGGGGCCGAGGCACAGGGAGGACACGTAACCCCGGGGCGGGTGAAGTGGGGCGGGGGAGGGGGGTCAGAGCTGATGTCAATGAGCTGCTGTGGGAGGAAGAGATGGATGGAGAGAAGGAATTTGTCATTTTATTCAAATCAAGCAGCAGGCTGAAAGAAGTGAAGGGTGTAACATGGGGGGGTGACACGGGACCTTCACTCCACTTTGACTGTGTTTGACTACTATAATCTATGTGGTGGGGGAATGTCAAGACAACTTTAGAGGCACTGTAGAAAGTCAGGAAAAAAAGAGGAAACCAAGCGGACCCCAAAGAGCAAGCATGAAGCAACAGTGGCAGGAAAAACTCCCCCTTGGGAAGAAACCTGGGGCAGATCCTGACCCCCTGGTGGCGGTCCTCTGCCTTGACCGGTTGGGGTGAAAAAGGAAATAAAAAAGTTGAAGATTAGAGACAGAGTCAGAGTAGCAGAAAGGAAGAATGGAGCTCTCTCTGATCACCACCACCAGAGGAGGCCTGGCCCCCGCCTCCTTCAACTGGTCGAGGAAGGAAGGGAAGAAGGAAGGAAGGAAGGGAAGAAGGAAGGAAGAGAAGAAGAAAGGAAGGGAAGAAGGAAGGAAGGGAAAAAGGAAGGAAGGGAAGAAGGAAGGAAGGAAGGGAAGAAGGAAGGAAGAGAAGAAGAAAGGAAGGGAAAAAGGAAGGAAGAGAAGAAGAAAGGAAGGGAAAAAGGAAGGAAGAAAGGAAGGATTTTTTTTTGATTTTTGCAAAAACACTTTAATCTCATTCAAACATTTTGCAGTTTTACATTAGATGAAAGCATTTAAGTGCCTCAGAACATCTTTTCCAAACAAACTTCAATCACATTTAACATTTAGAACATTTAGAACATTTAGAACATTTTACAATTTTTCATTAGATGACATTTCAAAAACACTAAACACTCAAAAACATTAAACACCAAGAAACAAAGGGAAATACAATATAAGAATTAGTGCATTATAACAGGAAGTTTGCAAAAGTGAGGTGGTCATCAGGAAGGAAGGGAAGAAGGAAGGAAGAAAGGAAAGAAGGAAGGAAGAAAGGAAGGGAAGAAGGAAGGAGGGGAAGAAGGAAGAAAGGAAGGAAGGGAAGAAGGAAGGAAGGATTTGATTTTTGCAAAAACACTTCAATCACATTCAAACATTTTACAATTTTCTATTAGATGAACACTAAAACACTAAACACCAATAAACAAAAGGAAATACAATTTAAAAATCAGTAATTATATCAGGAAGTTTGCAAAAGTGAGGTGGTCATCACTAAAGGACACAGGACATTTTAGTGACACCAGAAGATTTAAAGTTATTCAGGTCTTCTGTCATTTTACAGAAACCAGATTCTGGTTTTAAGTGACATCTGATGTTACAGCAGAAAACAGGAGCTGCAGGAGGAAGTAGGAAGTAGGGAGGAAGTAGGGAGGAAGTAGGAAGTAGGAAGTAGGGAGGAAGGGAGGAAGTGAATGAGGGAATAAAGACACAAAACGTTTGGGAGATAGAGAATAGAGACGACAGGAGAGGAAGAGGAGAGATGAAGACACGCTCATCCTCACCTCTGACCCACAACAGGAAACACGTCATCAGCTCGTTCATCCAGTTTAAAGTTTTGGAGTTTCCCTCTGACGTCACAGACCCGAGGAGTCTGGACATGAAGCACCCCCCCCGGTCCACTTCCGGTCGGTCCTTCCGAGCCGACCCCCCCCCCGTTCATTTCAGCCGCGTGCGTTGAGCGTGACGTTGCACGCAGGAACCGGAAACAATGAAAGTCACCTGACTGCCCGAACCATCAATACGGATCGATACGGACCGGATCAATCCACGTGACACCGGTTCTTTCCTGTCTCGTGAGCTACGCCGCTTCCGGCCGGCAGGGGGCGGGGCTTGAGCACACCACCGAAGAAGAGCGGGAGGCGGAAGCAGCAGCGGCGGTGATGGCGCCGGTCGGTGTGAGCGGAGCGGCATGCTAACGGCTAACCGGACGGCGAGGCGCGCGACCAGCTAACCCGGAAGCAGGAACCACGATCACATGAAAGTCCCGCCCTCTGTCGCGGACGGGCACTTCCGGTTCGGTTCCGATAACGTCCTGCACGCTGCCCTGTCGCGGGGCTGTGACGTCACCGCGAAGCGTCAGAACAGACCCGAACACAGTCGGTGCTTCAACACGTGAATAAACTGCGTTTCCCGTCTCCATGGCAACAGCGTGATGACGTGAGCTGACGCGTGTCTCCTCTGACTTCCGGTCAGGACCAGCTGATCAGACCTGATGGCGGGGCGGGGCCGGGGGCGGGGCCACAGGATGACGAGCTTC